>NW_005871083.1:7662016-7812721 GCF_000147115.1 Myotis lucifugus | reverse complement strand
GGAGTTAAGGAAGTTAGCGTGCCCCTTGGTTCCCCAGACACTTTTCTTTGGCCAGAGACCAAAAAGATAAATCATTACAGCTTTCAAAAATCATGTTTACAATGTGCATCTGTGCTCCGTGGAATCCACTCCTATGTTATCCACAAAGTCTGGAAGGAAAGGAGGAGGCACCCGGAACAAGTCTGTGCTCCTCGTGGAGCAAGCCTTTCCGATGCTTTCCTGTGTCCATGAACCACAGACTCTCTGATGCTACTTTCAACAGAAACAATTACGACATCGGATTTGAGCTGCTTGTTAAGTGAAAGCAGTGCTTTACGTATTGATGATGAACAAGAACTTACTCCAGGTGCAGACATAAAGCAATCACCAAAAAGCGGTATTTTTCACAACATTTGCCTCTGCCATTTCAAATGCCCAGATGTCACTTCCAGCCCAGCTTTTTCACAAGGAAAACGACACTAGCCTTTGTTAAAAACAACTCAACAGGCCCAAAACGGGGCCTAGGTGAAGCCCATCTCACCAAACCGAGACTTAACTGCATTGCACTTTCAGCAAAACCAGAAAGGAAATCTTAGCCAGTCAGCTCGAAGCCACCTGAGCAACACTGTTAGGCCTTCTGCCTGACGGACCACCGGGCTCCTAAAGGAAGGGGACTTGGCATCATAACCCACTCGCCTTTTGCCTGGTAAACTCCCGTTCCCACCTCCTGCCCATCAAAGTCTCATTTTGAACAGCGCCTCAGAGCGCCTTTCTATCTGCTACATGGGATGCTGTCCAATTCAAATGGAGTTTTGCTCAAATAAACTCTTACATTTTTAAATATGCCCCAGTTTATCTTTTGACAGTTCTGGCCTCAGAAGAGGGAACCAAAGGAGACACCCCACGGCCCCCAGGAACAACAAGCAACCAGGACAGGTACCTGCAGAGCCCCTGGCTCGCTGCTTTCTCGCTGCCTCTGGAGGTGCCGGGCAAGGCCCCCGGGGCTCCTGGGTCCTGCTCCCAGCTCTGCGGCAGGAGCTTTCAGACTGAGCACTGCTTGTCCTGGAGCGCGGCCTGAAACCTCAGGAGCCAGACTGGGTCAGACGTAGGCACCTGCTGCGTTCAGGGTCGGACTGGGTCTGACTTGGAAACCTATGGCGTCCAGGCTCGGACTGGGACTGGGTCTGACTAACCTGGAGTGGGGCCAGTGTGAGGCCTCAGGTGAATATATTTGGTGTGAGGGCTGAACAAGCAGGTTTACCTTATCAAAGATAATCCTGAACTACAGTGGCCACAGTGGAGAACGTTTAACCTAGATGAGCTTATCCATTTGCGATCAGATGTTAAAGGGGTCTCACCAGGCACTCCCCGTATAAAGTGGAGGGATCCTCCTCCTCTAGTGTCTGACGACTAAGATGAAAGCCCTGGACACCCCACTCCCTCCAGAGCACAAATGCCTACTTCTTAGTTTTCACTATAATTAACAACTCTAAGGGTTAAAAATCTACTTAATATATGTAATTAAAGCTTCCTAAAAACAAAGGTGAAAGGAAACAACTGTGTATGAAAAGGAGGAAAAAATGGTAAATGATCGATTGTTCCAGAATAAGAAAGAGGGGGGGGGGGGCGGGGGAACTAGCACAACATCTGAATAGCTATAAAAATGTTGCAGAAGTTTGTGGGAAAAGAATCTTGAGAAAGGATTTTTACAAACAGTCCAAGCTAAGATTGGAATGGATTTAATTGTGTTTTTAAAATAATGAATTTTAATATTAAAAGCCCACTGGTACGAAATTAGGATTTGGTTTTCTATTAAAAGGACCAAGTTTCCTTAAACGATTAGTCTGTTCTTGATAAGACATTGTGAAAAGATTGTTTTTGCCTTCTGCGTAATCTACCTGTAAAGCAAAGATTTTGTGGCTTACCAAATAATTTACTGTGCCTCCCATCTTTATCTGATCTTTAATTACTTTTAAAAAAACAAACAGCCAGTCTTGTCAACATGAAAAAAAACAAACACCTAAGTTTTGTTCACAAATATGTAACTTCTGTGTCTGCCTTTACCATCTTCTTCAGCCACTTTGGTTACACAGATAATCAAATATGACTGCATAATGGCTTGAGATTCTATTTGATCAAATGTTCAAACCTTTTGACCCTGGCCCCAAATCAAATTCCAAATGGAGTCTTTTTAAACCTCAAACTAACTATGATATTTCCCAGGGGGCTCCTGGAAAATCTCAAGGGATTTGTCTCTGCCCATGAAAGAGAGATGCTAAACTAATTAGTTCAATATCTTCCAGCCTCAAGCCTTTCGACAAGTAAACTCCACATCTTCTGTGTAATAAACACTGTTCGGCAACCAGTGCCTCTGTGACCCTCTTATCCTGCTCTCCCCACTGTCACCTGAGAGTTAAGTTTCTCACATCCCTTTGACTCCAAGATTGTGGATTCGGTTTATGTTCCGCCAGTGAGATTCACTCCCAAGAGGTTGTAGAAAATGCAAGGGTGACAGAGGCGGTGTTATTCTTCCTGGAGGTCTGGTGAGCAAAGGCCTGCTGTGGCGGATATGAGGTTTGGCACCCCCACAGGATCTAAACCTGGTTCGTTCACTTCAGGGACCATTAGCGCTGGTTTCCTACAGCTTCCTTATCAGGGCGGCAGCAATACCTTCCTGACTCTCTGGACCAGAACAGGAGTGATAGGCCTGCAAACAAGCCTCAGGCTCTGGTGCCTTCTGCAGTCTTCCCAACATTTTTTTAACACCAAATTCCCTCTATAAATCTCTCTCTGCTGCAAGCATCTAAAGAGGTATGTGTACTACTGAATGATAGACTCCTAATCTTGTGGCTCAGATAATAAGCCACGGTGCATCCATGTTCCAACCCCCAAACCACATTTTTAATGGAAAAACTGCAGTTGTCCAAATAAGCTATTTGGGTCAAGATAAATAGCACATCTTACCAGACTTTAATACAATCTTAAAGGAAAGACATCTACAGAAACCTGCTTTCCTCAAGACTTGAATTCTCAGTGAACACTATAGCATGTTGACTGCTGAATGAGTACACCTCTACACACCTTTAACGTGTAAAATTCAATTCTGTCCTGTGTAAAATAGTGTTAATTATAGCAATGTGGGGAATTTCTTCAAGTTTTGCATGTGATCACTAAAACTTGGGAAATCAGGGAAGGGCACAAGTTCTGACCTATGATTTTTATAATAGAAACACAATCACACGATAGCAATATCAATCACCCTGTCTGATCATTAATTGTGGACTGTAAATATAATTTGTTTTGTGATATTACCAAATTTAGTCTCATTAAGCAAGAGAAGGCTTTTCAGTCTGTGGGAAATGGGTCCCTACTGCTAATGATCCATTTGGAAATCAACAAGTGCACACATCCTGGTTTTGGGGGCAGCCCAGGGTGGGGAGAGTAGAGGGGGGCTGGGGAGGCCGGGAACAGAAAGAGGAGAGCTGGCCCTGCTTCTGATACCAGGAAGAGAATGACATCATACAATGGTTGAGGCCAGGGCTGCTATGCATCCCATTCTGTTGGTGGACAAGACACTTTGCAATGGATTCAACTCACTACCATGTTCTCTCCCTCAGCCATGTCATCTAGTCAAGTTGGACAGCAGGAAACCTAATCCAAGAGGAACCTCATCATAGCCTTGGGCATCCAAAGTGAGGGCCCGTGGACCGCGGGGGACCACCACCCTGAGAAGAAGGGCAGGAGATTGTAGAACGGATGCTGCTAGTTTGTTTTTTTTTTTAATTAAAATAAGGAAAGAGCCTCTCACACTGGACTTACTGAATCAGAATCTGTCTTTTAACAAGGTCTCAGGAGGCTCACCTGCAAATTAAATTTTGAGAAGCATGGATCTATGATTCATTGGCAATTACCTGTTGTACTCTCAGAAGAACAAGGTAAAGAGAATAATACTCTTGGCTTTGTCATGGAGAAATGTATTTCTAGTCACAGGAGAGAATACTCTGAAAAATAAATACAAATATATGCCAAGAGTAGAGGAAGCCAACAGACATGTTTTGCATAAAATGAACTCTGGATTGAGGATCCTGCTCTCTGGAAAGGTCCTGTTAAGATGATCAGCCCCTCACCTTATAGCTAAATAGCCTTGAAATGTGTCCTATGGGGGAGGAACAGCATTATTATGCTAGGAGCCAATTCAGATATAGTTTAATTAAGTAATATGCAAGGTCATGGAGCGTGACTGGCAGAGTGATTTAGAACAGAATTAACTCCTTTCACTGTGGCCGTCCCTGGTTGTCATCTAACACCGTGGCACGTGAGCTGTGAGAAAGGGTTTGGCATTGCAGATTTATCCCTGAAGCCTCAGGGAATTCTCCCTTTTTCTCTCTCTCTCTCTCTCTCTCTCTCTCTCTCTCTCTCTCTCTCTCTCTCTCCATAGAAATCCATCTGATCTTTCTATTTTTAATCCTTTGCTGAGACTAGAGGCTTTCCACCAAGTAATTTGTTGATGTCCCTACAGCTGCCAAACACACCGGCATTTGCAGCCTCGGGTTGTGTCCACGTTGGCTGTCTCCCAAATGTCATTCCCTATAAGGCTTTTCTTTCAAATGATGCATTAGGGTCTTTGAATGACAACATAAAATTAAATGGAAAATGACATTCATGAGAAAAGATGTTCCTTTCAAACTAAGACTCTCTGTCATTGCTTTCTGCTCTGTCTGCCTCCTGGTTTTCCACAAATCCCAAGCAGGAAGAGAATGACATCATACAATGACTGAGGCCAAGTCATTTCTCATTCAAATGATCATTAGAGGATATTCATATAATAATGCGAATTATGTACTGGCAACACTTAGGACATTCTGCCTGGACTAGTTGATGCCTTCCCATAGAAGAGTGTGTGTCAAGAGGGTGCAAAAGCAAGCTACTTTCCTTTGAATCAGCTCACCCCTAAAATTATCATAAACATTTCCAATAAAGTAACCAAAAAAAGCATGATCCTTTAATTATTTTGATGCCTTTGTTAACTATGGAATTAATTCAAAACTTCATTACTTATAGCAAAAAATGTGTCACCCTCTAAAAGGAGAGAGTAAAGATAAGAGAAAGGGGAGACAGGCAAGGGGAGAGAAAGATAGATGCCAGGCAGATAGGCAGACAGATAGATGGATAGATGGATGGATGGATAGATAGATAGATAGAGATGAATAAACAGATGCAACAAATGTTGAACTCCTAACAGAGAGCCAAGACATGTTTACATTGCCAGTTATAATACAAGATCTAGAAAAAGAAAGAAAATTCTAAGGAAATTAAAATTTGTTTCAAGAAAAATACTTGAGCTCCATAAAAAAATAAGTTTATGTACAATGGGAAAATATGTGGTAGGAATTGGGAGATTCAGCATAGTATGAATTGGTGAGATATTCAAGTTTAAGATGAAGGAGGGATATTTGTTTTGTGGTGAGAAGAAGAGTGCTGAGTATCTAAAGCAAGCTGCACAAATGAAACCAAGGTGCTGAAGCAGAAAATAACGGCAGTATTTTTAGTCATTCATTAATTCAGCAGTAAGCGATCATTAATCCCCTTCTCCTGGAAGAAAGACCAAGACAGATCCAGGTCACGCCCCCCTGCTCTGCAACCATTTGTGTTATTTCTGCCGGGAGAAATAAGCGCTTGCACTGATGAATGAAGGGAGCATGCAATTCCACTGGCCTCCCTTTCAGGCTATTGTAAGCAAGAAGCCATAGATAAAACACTGGCAATTTGGTTTCAAGTTAGATCCAACAAGCACTTTCAAAGTTAGGATGATCACTCATTTGTCATTAAGTTTTTCCTCTTACCAAATTATTATGTACCCTAAACTGACATGAAATTTCTCATTTCAACATGATTAAAAATACAGTCTGCATAAACACAGACAAGTGTGGTGATTGCCAGAGGGAGGGGTTGGGGAAGGTTGAGAAGGTTATAGGGGAGATAAATGGTGATGAAAGGAGACTTGGATGGTAAACACACAGTACAGTGTACAGACGATGTGTTGTGGAATTGTGCACCTGAAACCGCGATAATTTTGTTAACCAGTGTCACCCCAATAAGTAGAATAAAAAGAGAAAAAATCTAAGGAAAAGAAAATTAAAAAATAGTCTGTGCACCTACATTTTTTAAAAAATATTTTTATTAATTTAAATGAACAAAGGTAATTGCTATTTATAAAAGAGAATATCAAAACAGGCCAAAAGTATTATGGTAGGCTAGATAATGCCCCACCCCAAAAGTCTATGCCCTAATCCCCAGTGATGGTAAATGTGTTAACTTACAGGATAAAGGGACTCTAATGATCAAATTAAGGCTCCTAAGAGATTATCCTGGATTTTCTGGTTGGGCCTAGTGTAATCAAAAGGGTCCTTAAAAGATGGAAGAACAGGGGTCAAAGTCAGAGAAGGTGATCTATTGATGGATGCAGAGGTCAGAAAAAGAAAGAGATACCGAAAGATACTACATCATTGGCTTTGAAGATGAAGGAAGGAGCCAGGAGCCAAGGAATACAGGCAGCCTCTAGAAGTTAGAAAAGGCAAGGAAATGAGCTCTCCCTAGAGCCTCCAGAAGGAATGTCGCCCTGCTGATATCTTGACTTTAGGACTTCTGATCTCTAGAGCCATAAGATAGTAAGGTTGTGTTGTCTGAGACACTGAATTTGTGGTAATTTGTTACATCAACCATAGGAAACTAATGCAAGTATATGAAAAGTTGTTTAACATCATTCATTGACATTAAAATAACAATGAAATCGCAAGAAGAAAACAGTGCTGTACACACACCAGACTCACTAAAAAGGCATAACCACTAAAAGTGGAAACTATCAAGTATTAGGGAGGCTATGGAATAACAGGAGTACTGCTGATGGGAATATAAACTGGTGTAAGCACTATGGTAGATTGTTACCCTAATGGGTATGGGTATGGGCATGTGATTTGCTTGGCCAATGGGGCATCAGCAAGTGTATATGTTAGGGTCCTGTTGGAATGAGGTTGTCACCTTGTGAAAAGACCAGGTTGGTGTCATGGGGTATAAAAGACAACATGGAAACGGACAAACTCCAGCTATGTTTTCTAGCTAAGCCCCTTCCTGGCCAACCTCCCAGATATATGTGCAAAACCAGCAGAAGAACATACAGCCTGCCCAGACTACTGTGAGAAAGAATATACTGTTGTTGTTGTTGTTTTAAACCACTAAGCCCAGAAGGCTAGTTTGTGCTTCAGATCCCATAAAGCGAAGGCAAGGAAACCATCAATAACATCTAGAAGCGAGGGTGCAGAGAAGCAAAGAAGGTTCAGTTACAGGCCCCAGATTTCCTCCATAACCCCATGCATCTGCCTGACTCCTTGCCTCCTCTACACTCTGAAGAGGCGTTAGGGCTCCAGGGGTCGGTGAAAGTCTCCACTTGAAGAGGAATATTCCATGCATCAACCAATTTCAGGTAATCAGCCTTAGAATTTCCTGCCTCATTCGGAGATACATCAAGCCAATATGCAGACAGCTGGAGGTTCCCTGTGAAATAGTTCTGTTGCATCACCATATAATGAGTCACTCGGGGACAATGCCCAACCACCCCCACTCCTGAGCCTCCAGAAGTTTTAAAGCAACTTTCTCATAAGTATGAGCACACAGGCAAGACCAGAGTATCAAAGACAACCACCTCCTTTGTGTTACCAGTGAACAGGCCGTATAAAACCTGCACCACATCTGAGAAAAAAATAAAAACCATGTTCTTGTATGTCCCCAGAGATGTGCATCCATTTCCTAATTAGCATATTTAAATTTATTTGTAAATCATGCTTCCTAAATATGAACAGTAATCATAGTTTTGCATCAATAAAGCAATGCTCTACAATAGAAGATCTAGATAGTCTGTATTCTATATTCTATAATATAATTTGTATTCTGTATTATAAAATAAAATATGCATGAAGGCTGTTAGGTCTGAATTCATACCAATCAGAGAAAATATTCAAATGAGCCCCTTTCCCTTACACTTGAGAAATGGCATTACTTTATTAAACAGTATTTAGCAATCTACACACACCAACTCTTAAAGCTCAGTACGTTTCTCCTCAGTAAGGAATTACAAAAGGAGCACTGGATACTTATCATACAATATGACATTAGAGTTCTCCCTTTATCAAATTAAGTGGATTAAAATATGTATTATATACCTTTCACTTTTTTCGTGCGAGACATGTGAGATGCACAGTTTGGATAGATTTAAGTAAGTTACTACATTTAAACATTCTAGAGGTAACACTCTTACTTTACTTTTCCTGTATTATTTAGAACCCTGAATGTATTTCAGTGTGAGGAGGAAGTTCTCAATAAATACATAATGAATATGAGGATTAAATAAAATGAAAATTTCAATATAATATATTTGGAAATTATGATAATAGATACTGGGCAAGAAGTTTAAATAGTGTGCCTTTTATTCTAACTTTTTATGTAGTAGACTTACGTTTAAAATTATTTCTACCCTGGTAGAATCCTATCACAATCATGATTTGATATCACAGAAGTAGCTGCATGATGCTTATAATGCACCAAGTCTTTACAAAATTTGGAGAAAAGCCTGGACAAGAAACAAAATTTACCAATCTACCAAAATTTTCCAAGTCTACCATGACAGCAAATACCTTTCTCCCTCTCCCTCTCATCTCAGCATCTAAAATGTTTCAAGGAAAAGGAATGAAAGTGTGTGTCACTACAGTCCTTTGTAATATGTTATCAAAATTTTATGTTCTCCATTCATTCTATACCAAGTTTAAACGCAACTGCTAGCAAGGGAACATTACCGCATGTCTGTCTGCATGAAAAATTGACCATATCTCCTTTGTAATGCATTCCAAAGCTCTCCCATGTACGCATTATTTCTTTATTATTTATTTGGAGTCTCTGCTTGCCAATGATGCAGTGGGATGGGAGATAATAAGCCAGTATGTCCTCCTGCCCTGAATGTCATCTTATAAGAGGCCAGCTATATTCTTCCCTTCCCTCTTTCCCTTCCCATTCCTCACTGGAGGACACTGCATTGATGGAAAATATATATTGCTCGTATTATACCTCATCTAGTTTCCAGAACTTCCCAACAGTTTGTGAGGCAGCTCAGAAAACATGAAAAGAAGGAAGAGATAAGGCTGGAGTAAAAGATACGCCATGGTTCAAGTCTTATTTATTGCAGATGCCAAGCTTACTTTGTGTTTACTTTCATTCCTATTCTCTAATAAAGAGGGTTATTATTTTATTATCATTTTTTAAAAATATATTTCTTTTTATTTTAGAGAGGAAGGGAGAGGGAGAGATAGAAACATCAATGATGAGAATCATTGATCGGCTGCCTCCTGCACACCCCCCACTGGGGATTGAGCCAGCAACCCGGGCATGTGACCTGACTGGATATTGAACCGTGACCTCCTGGTTCAAAGGTCGACGCTCAACCACTGAGCCATGCTTATTGCCATTTTACAGATGAGTCGATTGTGACTCAGAATTTAAAGAATTTCTGATTCGCGTAGCTGGCAATTGGCAAAGCCAGGATTTACAAACCAGATCACTGGCCCCTGAGGATTAGCCCTTGCCACACTGACCTGGCAGGTCTCATTCTGCATCGTCTGTCTTTTCTTCGAGTCTGCCAGTTAAATCAGCTAAGGACTGAAATTCCTTTCTACAGCATTTGCCATTTAGAATTACTGCTACTGATGAGGAACTAAAATCCATTTGACACAGCGTGGTTTGAACAATGATGGCCAAGCTCCGTGTCTCAGGACCAACAATGTATCTATGAAGCTCAAAAAAGAAGCCTTAGAAATACCTTCGAAATAGCAAAACCAAATTCTTTTTAATTTTCCGACTTCATTTTCCTATAGCGGGTTTAGAAAAATAATAGGATAATTACAAAGTCATCAGTGTATGGTATTTAAGTCATTTAAAAAATACAGTACTCTCAGAACCATGTAAAATATATTATTCATCCCTATTCATCTCCTGCGTCCAAGAAGAAATAAACAAGGCGGATCTGGCTGAGTTCCACTTGCCTCTCCTTCCTTCATTTCTGCTCTGCTCTATGCACTCAAACCTACAGGCTACAACTGCTAAGCTTTCTAACCAATTAGACTTAGCCAGTGAGAGGCACAGAACAGGAACTGTCGGAGAAAGAGAAAGTCAAGATATTTTTATTGCCGCCCTCTCCCTGCTGGATGATGGTGTTGGCAGTGGCTGCGCTTTTAGCTGCATCCACAGTCCTGTCATGGGGCTGTTTCCCGTCTGCTGCGGCTTCGTTCCAGGGACAGCTTCCTCTCCACAGCCCTTCAGGCCTGCTGGGGTAACAGCTCTCAGCAGTTACCTGTCCCTTGGTGATTCAGTAGCACATCATTAAACTCTCTTCAGTTGGCTCTCTGGTTGTGACAAGTGTCTCCTGCAGGAACCCCTGGTGTTAAAGTAATGACTACCAGAGACATTCCCAAAGTACACTCTCAAAGTAAGGTAACAGGCTAGGGCTGCTCATGTAGTTCATCAGCACAGAGAACCCCTCCCGGAAAGGGAAACGGACCTTGGACTCTGTGACCTGCAAACCAACACTAGTGGTAGTGTGGGATGAAGGTCAGGTGAAGGGCAAGTTGGGCACTTAGTTACCAAAGCAACAATAGTGTTCACCCAGCTGGTGAAGGGGGATAACTATTTGTGACTGCCCTGGGGAATGCACATAAAGAAAACTATGCATTTAAAGTGTTGACTTAATTCAAAGTACTGGGGCTTGCAACCCAGCAAGCCTTACAGCCTGAAATTCAACCATGTCTGCCCAACAGAGCCTAACACACAACTTGCAAGTCTCCTATATTAAGGCAACACCTTGGCTGAGAAGTGGGATTCTGACACTAGGGATATGACAATAGGTGAAGCACCCTTGATGCTGAGAACTCAAAACCTCCAAATCCCTCTGTCACCATCAGATGGACATGAATGAAGAAATAGCATATTAAATTTGGGCTAAATTTATTTATATGCATGCACTCTCTTGGGATTTGATAAATTGACTTCTTAAGCACCTGGGAATGGTATTCTTCTGCATAACTGGTTAATTCAAGTCTTTCATCAATAATCATCTCTATAAGTTTGCCCGAACCTGTATGCAAGCTTCTGGGCCACCCCCTAACTCTAACCCTGGAAGGGACAGGATATGACTGTGGGGTGCATCTTGATACTCAGATGCCAGTAGAAAACTATAATAAAGCAACAAGAAAAGACCAGTTAAGACTTGAATTTCATGTCAGTTAAGTCCTAGGAGCTATCAGTCGATGAGGAGAACATGAGATGGGTAGTGAAAGAGGGAATCGTGATTGTTAATGTAAATAGCCTGGCAGAAGCAGGGGCACTAGCAGCTATGTTTTGTGCCAATTATTTCTTTCTCCCATATTTCCCTGATTCCAGGTTAGAATATGACCAAATTAACATCCCTTGAAATAATACAGTTGTCAATGGAAATGTTGTTTATCCTATGTTGGGGATGTAAGCATGTGGTTTTGTTTTTATTTTGTTTTTAATTAAGGAAAATATAACATGCAAAGGGTAATAATGAATTTTGAGTGAAAAACTGGGAGAAATGAGCTGAGAATTGTTTGCCTACCTAGATATTATATGTCTGTTTGTCTGCCTGCTATCTATCCGCTAGTATCTACCTACCTACCTATCTATCTGGAAGCCAAAGGGAGCCCAAGATCTTTAGTATATGTATATGTATATGTATATGTATATGTATATGTATATGTATATGTATATATGTATGTATATATAGCAGCCCCTTTGGCTTCCAGTTTGATTCTGACATTTGAAGGTGAGAACTACTTTTTCTCCTGGTGCCCTCCCAGCCAGGCTGTAGTCTGGTTGTGTGTGGCTTATCTACCCAGAGATCTCCCTGTCAAACAGTACTCATGCTTTGGCTAAAGCATTAACGTGGTTCCCGGCCAGCTCCTTCTCCTTGCCCCAAGGTCTTGGCCCGGTTACAGCTTTCCACCATTCCCATCACTTGCTTTTCAATTTTCCCGACACCTGGTCTCTTCATTACACTCTTCAGTTCACTCAGAGTATGGATCCACTTCCTGCCAGGAGCCTGACTCATACACAGTTGTTATGTCTGTGAATATCAAGTCGGCTGTATCCAGTGATTCAAGACTTTGGAACACCCTCACAAGGATATTATTACATAATGTTTCTTTTATGAGCTAAAAAAAATTAGGTCTTTGTAGAAGGATGACTTCATTTCTTCTACTTAAAGAGATTAATGTTTGATGCTACTGTGAATTATATAATTCCTTCTTTGTAGTTGTTTATCTAATAAAATATTTACTAATCATCTCCATTTGCTTAGTACTAAGGGTACAAGAGTGAACAAGTCCTCACTCGTATGGAGCTTCAGGACATTAAAAATAAATAAAATAAGTAAGGTTAAGTACAAATGGTTCCTGGCTAGGAAAGGATTAAGTCAGGCGATGCCATGGAGAGTAACTGCTGGGGGCTACCCCAGATCTGAGGGGCAGGACAATGTGGGAGGGGGTTGGGGTGGCCTCCCTCATTTCCCATTGTCTGCTTTAGTTCAGGTGTTTACATTCTCATGAGGTAAACGTTGATGACTGTAAATTAATGATGATAACTCCAGCATGACACACAACCCCATCCAATGAGACATACAGCACACAACCCCATCCAATGAGACATACAGGGATACCGGCAGTGCACCTCCCTGAGGTATTACTACCTAATTAAAAAAGAAGACATAACATTATAATATATAACATTTGCATTATAATATATATATATATATGCATTATGTAACATTGTATTTGTATATACATTTGCAAAATGACCACCACTATAAGTCTCGTTAGTATCTGTCACCATACAGTTACAGATCTTTTTATTGTGATGAGTTTTCGGATCTACTCTCTTAGCAGTGCACTACAGTATTGTTAACTATAGTCACCGGGCTGTACATGAGATCCCCATGACTTATTTATTTTATAACAGGAAGTTTCTAACATAATGTTATATGTCCATTATTCCTCAATAAAAAGACAGAAAATAGAAATGTTCCTTCTTCTTTGTGTGAATCACCATAAACACCTGTGATGCTTGAAACTGCAGCCGACAACTTGCAATCATGAGGTGACAAGGCTGTGTCCAGCCAGGTGCTGAGGACAGCAGAGCAGAAAGATGAACAGAAGTGGGTCCTGGATGACACTGCTGAGCTGATAAAACACAGACGCTCTTGCCCTGTAATTACTTAAGCTACTGTTGCTTAACTTAAAAGCAGCTAGGTAGGCAAGGACTCAAGGGAGCCATTACATTTAAGCTGAGGCCTGAAAGATGAGAAGAAGCTAGCAACTAAAAAAGCAGGGGGCCGCATGCCAGGGGGTGGGAAAAACAAGGATAAAAACCTGATGGCTGAAAAGGACAGGGCCACCAGCTGCTAAATAGCCCCTGACTGTGTGCATGCATTGTGTCCATCAGCAGTATTCCTGTTTATCTTCACATTTCTATTTCTCAGACCTCTTCTCTGGTACTTATCCTATATGTGTTTTTGTAAGCTGTCTTAAATGATATTTAGAGAGTACGAAAAAATATAGAAAGAAATCCCCCAAACTTTACAACTTTCCCAAGTTAAATGATGTGTCTTGTTTTCTCCACTATCTTTTAGAACCGGAATCCCAATTTTTATTAGAAAAATATAATCACTAAAATCATCTTGATAATCCCAATATTTGAGTTCAATCTGACTCACTGGGACATAGTCCAATAGATAAGTCATAGTTTATTCTGATAATTTAATTTAGGCCATTGTGAAAGGTAAATGAATTCAGAAACATCAGCTATGCTTCCTGTTTTGTCCAGCTTGAGTGCGGCATTATACAATTATTATCTAATTTTCCCATGGTGCTATATAATAGTGCCCCTGGGGCTGGCTAAATCTATGGAGAAAGGCTTCCAGGCAGTCATTAAATTTGCTTTAACATAATCCCTTTAGTGACGCCAACACAATCTCTCTAATAACTACTAAGCTTCAAAACTGATGACTTATGGTTTGTGACATTGAAACACAGAGGGTCTTTAATAGTAAAAACAAGCAGCAAGCAGACAGTTCTTTAAACTCTAACCTTGTAAGACTGTAACAGTTCCCTTGTTTGATCCAAGACCACTATATTCAAAAATATCAGAAAATAGCCCTAACCGGTTTGGCTCAATGGATAGAGCGTCGGCCTGCAGACTGGAGGGTCCCAGGTTCGATTCCGGTCAAGGGCATGTACCTTGGTTGCAGGCACATACCCAGTAGGGAGTGTGCAGGAGGCAGCTGGTTGATGTTTCTCTCTCATCGATGTTTCTAACTCTCTATCCCTCTCCCTTCCTCTCTGTAAGAAATCAATAAAATATATTTTAAAAAAAATATCAGAAAATAAATACCATGTGCAACAGGAAGTTTCCCCATAATGGAGTCTGAAACCATGGTGTTAAGACTGACTTCATTTATTCTGTGGTTCTCTTTGCTCCACCTTCCTCTACTTCTCTCTTTATTTTATACTTGAATATCTACAGGAATGGTGCTTTGCCATCAGTCTGCAGTGACTCAAGCCTTCTAAAGTTTATTACAAATCTAATATAATTCTGCAGTTGCATTGTGGGTATCTGATTTATGGATTTTAGCTAGAGACATACACAAAGTGAGTATTTCCACCCAGTATATGCAGTAAAAACTTGATAAGGCACTGTTTAAATCAGGCTTGATAGAAAAAGAGCTATAAACACATTATAACAGTTTTAAACAAACTATTCTAAAATGCAGAAAAACCCTGTAAGTGCTAACTTACAGCACTGCTCACCATATTATGCAGTTAAGAGCCTGTAATTCCTGCTATTAAAAATCCTACTTTAGTACTGTTTAGTACACATATAAAAATTCCATCTGAGCAAAGATTAAGGATATAAGGCATCAGTGAGAAAAAAAAAGATACTTTGGTTTTTTGAAAGCCTTGGCAATTGTTTTGGTTAATATAAACCAATAATCTACAGATTATGTTCACTTTGATTTTTTGTCCCTTTGTGAAAATATAAATATGTTTTATTGATGCAAATTGACAAGATTCTGAATAATAATATAAAGTGCCTTTCACCTATGTTATTATTTTTTAATCCAAATCACTAATTATGAACTGATCTGTCTCTGATTAAAGGTAGGCATTGCTTTTCAAAATATTGTCCCCAGCAATTCAGGGTATTTATCACATATACGTTTCAGTAAATAGATAATGGGCAATGCATACAAAAGATATATTTTTCTCTTTTTTCCCTATACAGATAATAAAAATCTCAAATCAATAATATTCAACTGATAGCAAATGGCAAATCTCTTAAAACCTCTGGTTAAGAACACGCCAATGCTTAGATTTTTAATGCATCTATATAACCCATAGCATTATTCTTTTGCTCAGAAAGTGGTAAAAATGGTGAATGAAATGACTCACGCTTAGACCCATGTTTGACAGGTTACACTGTCTGGCTCCTTATTCTCTGTGGTTCCATGTAAATAGCAAGATTCTATTGGAATAGTGTGAATTCCAATGAATCCTAGTCATTAATAGCCTGTAATAATTGATTTCCTTTGAAATGTTGCTAACTGGCATTCCTTCTTTCACCAATTTTAATAAATTACTACTCTTCGTATTATTATTATGAATTTAAATTATGTGTAATACTTTAATATTTAAAAATTGTAGTAGGCAGAAAGAAAGCCACTAGGAGTCACACCCAGGGGAACGAGGTGGGATTCAGGTCTCCAGATGACTGAAGAATCTTCCAGAATATCCCTTTCTGGCCAGAGAGAGCAGAAGGGCAGTGCAAGCAGTTTGGGCATCATGAACAGTGCAGTGCGTGTAGGAGCCCCAGTGTACACCAAGGGACAGCATCAGATGGTGTTCAGTCCAAGAATAAGTGTTCAAGGCATTCAGGAAAGCACAGGTGACCCTGGAGACTCTCAGCATATGAATGGGGAAGGCCTACTGTCTTTCCATATCTTACCAGGAACACACTTTCTACTCCAAGATTAATCCAAACTCAGGAGTTGTGGCTCCTGGTGAGCAAGTTAGTGTTAGCTGTAGCCAAACCAAACATCAATACTTTGACATAGACTGTAGGTCTAGAGTAGACCAAGAATTGGACTTGTCCTGCCTTCACCCACCCCCACTCATGCATGATTTTCATTTCTTTGTTAGCACTTGGATTGCGGGAAACGAGTTAAGTCGGCTCGCGTGAATTGCGCGTACTCCGCGGGAGCCGTCTTAACTCGGTTCATATAGATTTGCGGTGGAGTGCGGGAAACGTGTAAACTCGGGCTGATTGTAACTGCGTATTACCAAATATTTGTTTGTTTGCCGTTCACAAAGATACCTACCTGCGTATGCGAACCGTTTCATACCCATTGGGGTAATAGGTATCATAAAAATCCCTTGTAAGTAGAGAACACTTTATGGCGCTGGTCGAGTACAATACCGTTAGGGTACCAATGTATTGTTTTCTCATTTTATAACCGATATCCCTGGATATCTCACCATGCAAAGAGAATAGTTATTGAGAAATACTTCTTGTGTCCGGACGTCTTTAGTTTTGAGTTTTGTGAATATTATTACGTGTTTAAATATTTAAATATATTGTGATAAAGACATTCATATAGAATTTTTTAACCAAATAAAATAAAATCGTTCCGCAAAGTGTTCGCATAATAATTATTTTTTTATATCAGATATCTATCGGAGTACCGCTATTTTCAGTTAGTATTATTTTTATTTGCTTTAACCTAGAATGTCGCAGCATTCAGACTATAGTGATGATGAGTTTTGTGCAGACAAGTTGTCCAATTATTCTTGTGATAGCGATCTTGAAAATGCGAGTACAAGTGATGAAGATTCTAGTGATGATGAAGTAATGGTGCGTCCCAGGACATTGAGGCGACGAAGAATTTCGAGCTCCAGCTCTGACTCAGAGTCAGATATAGAAGGCGGGAGAGAAGAATGGTCGCATGTTGATAATCCACCGGTCTTAGAAGATTTTTTAGGGCATCAAGGATTAAACACAGATGCTGTTATAAATAATATAGAAGATGCCGTGAAATTATTTATCGGAGATGATTTTTTTGAATTTCTTGTAGAGGAGTCAAACAGGTATTATAATCAAAATAGGAATAATTTCAAACTTTCAAAAAAAAGCCTAAAGTGGAAAGATATAACCCCTCAAGAGATGAAGAAGTTTTTAGGGTTAATTGTTCTCATGGGACAGGTGTGCAAAGATAGAAGAGATGACTATTGGACCACGGAGCCATGGACGGAGACGCCACATTTTGGTAAAACGATGACGAGAGACAGGTTCCGACAGATATGGAAAGCTTGGCACTTCAATAATAATGCGGATATCGTAAATGAATCAGATAGACTTTGCAAAGTGAGACCAGTACTAGATTATTTTGTGCCTAAATTTATAAATATTTACAAACCTCATCAGCAATTATCACTAGATGAAGGGATCGTACCTTGGAGGGGAAGATTATTCTTTAGGGTATATAATGCTGGCAAGATCGTTAAATATGGAATATTGGTTCGTTTGTTGTGCGAAAGTGATACAGGATATAACTGTAACATGGGAAATTTATTGCGGCGAAGGAAAGCGATTATTGGAAACGATACAAACAGTAGTGTCTCATACACTGATTCGTGGTACCATATATATATGGACAATTATTATAATAGCGTCGCAAATTGTGAAGCACTTATGAAAAACAAATTCAGAATATGTGGAACAATCCGGAAAAATCGAGGTATACCTAAAGATTTTCAAACAATTTCTTTGAAAAAAGGTGAAACAAAATTTATAAGGAAAAATGATATATTGTTACAAGTGTGGCAATCAAAAAAGCCTGTATACCTGATTTCTTCGATTCATTCTGCGGAGATGGAAGAAAGTCAGAATATTGACAGAACATCAAAAAAGAAAATTGTCAAACCGAATGCACTCATTGACTACAATAAACATATGAAAGGTGTTGACCGGGCCGACCAATACCTTTCATATTATTCGATATTGCGGAGGACAGTCAAATGGACAAAAAGGTTGGCAATGTATATGATAAATTGCGCATTATTTAATTCTTATGCAGTTTACAAATCAGTGAGGCAAAGAAAAATGGGTTTTAAAATGTTTTTGAAACAAACAGCTATCCACTGGTTGACGGATGATATTCCAGAGGACATGGACATTGTTCCAGACCTTCAACCAGTACCGTCTACTTCTGGAATGCGGGCTAAACCACCTACATCTGATCCACCATGCAGGCTATCGATGGACATGAGAAAGCACACGTTACAGGCAATTGTCGGAAGTGGAAAAAAGAAAAACATTTTGAGAAGGTGTCGCGTATGTTCCGTTCATAAATTGCGCAGTGAGACACGCTACATGTGCAAATTTTGCAATATACCTCTACATAAAGGGGCGTGTTTTGAAAAATATCATACGCTAAAAAACTATTAATTTCTATTTGTTTTGATTTATTATGAAAATTTTATTTTAAACTTTAAAAATATGTGTATATTTTTAGGTAATAAGTATTTTTTGGGTTTTTCGTATTTAGTTTATATATATCGAATTATTTATGTACTGAATAGATAAAAAAATGTCTGTGATTGAATAAATTTTCATTTTTTACACAAGAAACCGAAAATTTCATTTCAATCGAACCCATACTTCAAAAGATATAGGCATTTTAAACTAACTCTGATTTTGCGCGGGAAACCTAAATAATTGCCCGCGCCATCTTATATTTTGGCGGGAAATTCACCCGACACCGTAGTGTTAGAATGACCACCACTTCTGCAAGAGACCGGAAGAAGACCTTGCTGACTATGTGTGGACAGTTGTTTTCATTCCTGAGAAATGTCAACCTTTAAGAGGTAGGTTATGTTTGGTTCTCACAGAATTGCGTAAGCAGAAGGTTTTGTTGCCAAAAGTCTAGATGTTGCCTGCAAACTTCTTGAGCGACTCTAACAGCAGATACTGTGGACCTAGAGTGCACAAAAGAGGTGGGATCTGTCTTGACGAGCCATCCAGCTCATCTCTGAGCAGGGACAGTATGAGGCTCAGATGCTATCTCTACCTTCAAAGACAGAAAACAAAGCAGACTTCAATTCTCTATGAAAAGTCTGCTTTAGGGCACAAGAAGAGTGCTATGAAAGACCAAAGCAAAAATATCTAACATCATCTCATGGAGGTAGGAAGGTGGAAGGGAACGGGATGCTTGAAGGGGAAGTCAGCACGTGACTCTGAAGGAAAAGGTTGAAAAAACCGTCATCTACTGTAGAGCCTTCCCACACAATAATTAGAAATACATTTTCATGCCCAGCTTAATCCCATCACTTGGCTTATTTCCCTGGTTATTATGAAAAGTCAACTATAATTCATTAGTGCCCGAAATTGTTCTCAATTGTTTTCTGGGTAAAAAAGTTGTCTCCGTGATTAATTGATATCTCCTTGAGGGCAGTCACTGCTGTGGTCATCTTTCACACTCCCCAGTGTTTTCCAATGCTGAAAGTAGAGACCTTCATTAATAAATTCTTGTTACATGGAAGATTGATTCACATATTTTAAAAATAATGCTTGCTGACATCTTGTGAATGTGGACTACTGTACTCTGTCATCCAGAGGCAACGAATCTCTTGAAATAGGTGTAACTTATATACTGCTGTTTAGGCCTATTTATCATTTTACATTTTCTTTAAAAGTATTTGAGTCATTGCCCTAACTGGTTTGGATCAGTGGGTAGAGCATCAGCCTGCAGAATGAAGGGTACCAGGTTCAATTCTAGTCAAGGGCATGTACCTTGGTTGTGGGCACATCCCCAGTAGGGGGTGTGCAGGAGGCAGCTAATCGATGTTTCTCTCTCATCAATGTTTCTAACTCTATCCCTCTCCCTTCCTCTCTGTAAAAAAAATCAATAACATATATTTTTAAAAGAGTATTTGAATTATTGATATAATCTTAGACACAAAACTCTAGATCACCACCCAAACCTACAGCAAATGTACTTTTTCACAATAGACATTGTTTAGAGAACTGGATTTTCCACAAGGTTGTTGTTAAACATTGTGTCAATGAGAATCACTCTGCTTAGAAGGAAAATGATAAAGCACACAGCCCTAGCTGACATTACCCGCAGACTGAAACAACTCTCTTCTTGGCTTTTTTTAAACTGGTGACAGTATTATAGATCTCCCCTTTACTCCCTTCTTGGGTTCTTGTACAAATTGCCAGTGAACAGGACTCTCTTTGAATGCTCTCTTATTTCCAAACAAGCAAGTATTTTTCAACAGAAGATATTAGTTAACAGCATAGACTTTATAAAGACAATCCTAAAAATGACCAAATCAAAATAAATTAAAATGTACTTATGTAGCAAAAAATTGCTGTTGTACAATTATCTTGTATACTATGCTTTAACATAAAAGGGGTATTTTATAATTGTGAGCACCTGGTGAAGATACAGAGTTCGCTCAGTTATAGTAGATGCTACTACATTACTTTTCTGTTTCTGAGTTTAATAATTTTTCTTAAACAAGTTAATTATGATTGTTTTAAAATGTGTTCCTGAAGTAAAATACAGACCTATATAAGAAAACACATTATCTGAAAATAATACAAAATAAAAGATAAAATAAAAAGTATTTAGAATTATTTAATAGAGTTGCTTGATTTGTTATTTCTTCCCAGAAAATTATTTTTGTGACTTAATGTGGGCAAGATGTAAAATCTTTTTGAAAAGTTTCAGCCCTGCTGGTGTGGCTCAGTGGTTGAGCATCGACCCATGAACCAGAAGGTCAAGGTTCGATTTCCAGTCAGGGCACATGCCTGGGGTGTGGGCTCCATCCCCAGTGGGGGGCGTACAGGAGGCAGCCGATCCATGTTTCTCTCTCATTGGTTTCTATCTCTCTATCCTCTCCCTTCCTCTTGCTCTAAAAAAATCAATAAAAACATATTAAAAATTTTTTTTCATATGAGGAAAAATACTTTCTTTTGAACTTTATAAAGAGTCCTGAAAGCCGTTCTAATAGTTTTTATGTCACATACATATGTATAACACATATAATATTTATAATGTAACAAATGTAACATTTGTAATATATTTTCCCACAACTCCCCAGACCATGTTATAGGACTTAGTGGGAAATGGCACTAATTTGGGCTCTTATCCTTCTCTCGTACTTATGTGAACTTGGAAAACTATGGACCCGAACAAGTTATTTAACGTCCCTCTGCCTTAGGGTCTTGTCTGTAAAACAAGAACAATGACACTTAGTGGAGCTGGGCTGGGACTTCCCTCAGCCAGCTTCTCTGTGTTAGGCCCTGTAGAAGGACTGCCAGGCTGAGGGGAAGAAGGGCCCTGCTCCTTCTGGATGCTTCCCTCGTGTCCTCCACATGCCTGCCTTCTCCCTGTTCCCGCCAGCATGACCCTGGCCTGGCTTCCTCACCCTGCGGCCACAGTGCATTCCTACAGACTGGAATTTTTTCAATGCTTGCAATGCCAGCTTCATCAGAGCTCCCTCCTCAGACACACCTGCACCCACAAGAGACACCTGGCCTCAAAGCCCAGAATCCTAGTCCCGTGGGGCTCCTCCTATGGTATCAGAGAGCAACGACTTCCTCAGAGGCCTGTCAGCCCACCAGGCTGTCCTCCAACCTCCTAGTTTTAATAATTCCACACTCTACCAAGAGGGGTCAGCTGCTTTCTAAAACTACTACCTAGAATAGCTCAGTTGTCATTGTGGGCTGTTTCAACTGCCTAGCAAATATTCTTTTGATACCTAGTTAACAATTCTTTAAATCATATTTGTCTCTGTTAAAACAACTGTCTCCTTCCTGGACCTTGACTGGCATAAAAGTAATCTGTACATCACAACCCTGTCATAAAGACCCCATCCACTCCTTTCACCATTTGGCATTATTTAGTATCTTTAAAGCAGGGATGTGTCAGGTACTGTCTTAGGCGGTGGATACAGAATGCTGATCAAGTCCTGCCAGCTTGGCTCAGTGGATGAGCATCAACCCATGAACCAGGAGGTCACCGTTTGATTCCCGGTCAGGGCACATGCCCAGGTTGCTGGCTCGATCCCCAGTGTGGAGTGTGCAAGGAGGCAGCTGTTCAATGATTCTCTTTCATCCCTGATGTTTCTATCTCTCTCTCCCTCTCCCTTCCTCTCTCTGAAATCAATAAAAACATATTTAAAAAATAATAATGCTGATCAAGACACACAAAATTATGCTGTAGAAACAAATTGCATTTCATTTTGTTTAATGGTGCTGGACACCATATAGAGCTCAGAAATTTAGTGAACTCTGATCAGAACACTTATGGTCAACTTACTGGAAATAATGTATATTATACATGGTGACATAACCAGGAAGTCTAAAAACCCAGCCTTTGAGGCTTTGGAGACACAGATAGAGGAGTGTTCTAACAGGGATATGCCATCATGCCGAGCTGCTGGGAATTAGCTCTCCATTCCAGGGCAGTGAATTCCTTGTCTCTTTTTACCCCTGGCTTTCAGTTTAGCTCCTTGAAATGACACAAAGGAGGAGACAAATTGGAAGGAGTTCCAAGAAGTTCACAAGAAATGATCCAGAGCCATGGAAGGACAGAGTAATGAGGCAAGATTGCAACGACTAAATGTATTTTTATCTAGTATTCAACTAAGTGCAGTTGTGACATCTAAAAATAAGTGAGGCAGAAAACGAAAAAATAATTATAGGGAAGATAATACATAATAATTAACGACTGAAAAAGAGTATGCTTTAAATCACAGGATACAAGTAAAGCAGGAATAGTTTGAGCTGATTATAGAGACTCAATTTCTCACACTGAGGTGAGAGGAGTGTTATCATTTAAAATTCACAGCCCTTAAAAAAAGAACAGACAAAACATGTAATTATTATCTGCCAACAGCACATCTAAAATGATGCAGGAGTGTTTGTCCATTTCTAATTTACAATGGCCTACATGTTCCACAAGTTATCCAACCCATTCATTCTTCTTTAATTAAAGTGCTCAGAAAAGTCTTGTAAATCTTGAAAATGCCTGTGATGTTCTTTCTAACATGCAGAGGTAAGAGCCATGGAAAATAAATTACAAAAAGTTGAAATTAGAGATCTCCATAGATCCCGATTTCATTGTTTATCATTTAACAAACAAACCTCAAAGGAAACAAGTGTATTGTATTTTAGGTCTGAAATGCTACCCTTGATTTAAAAAAAAATCACTGTGTTATGAAAATTAACATGGATATGCTTACAATCAATAGCAAAGGCCAATGGATTGTTCTGTGGTAACTGGGTCATAAATGATTAACATTAGAAGGAAACAGAAAAGGTATTTTACCCAAATATTCTCAATCTCACTCATAAATCTACTTCAAAATATTTTCCTATGTTCCTCTTTAGTCAACCCTTCTCTCATATTTAAGATTTAAGTTAATCATCCTTGTGGTCCTCACTATAGACATTGATTGTCTTTATATGTGAAATAACCTTTTAGAAATATGTCTTAAGGGCTCCTTGTCATGTTCAGCAGACAAAGTCATCTTTGTTACCAAGAGAAAGGAGTCTACTGCTGGTCTGAGTTAAATATCAGGTCACTGTATGTGATTGACAACACAACTTCTCAGAGGTTTTGGAGCATGTTTAGGTTTTTTGCTATATTTTGTCCATTATCCGAAAGGTCCTGGATCTGAAGTTGTCTATCTTCCTTGATTACTGAAAGCTGAGAAAGAAACTTTACTACAAACACAGTAAAATACAGATGTCATGTGATTTTTTAATGTTTAAGTTTTATGCTTGTATTTTTAAATTAAAACTCTCTACATAACATATAAATTTTTGAAACAGAATTATCATGTAGAGCAAAAATTAATCAAATCCCACACTTGATTTACAATCTCATCAGAATGATTCATCTTAAAAATCTCTCATGCCCTAGCCGATTTGGCTGAGTGTCTAGAGCACAGGCCTGAGGACCGAAGGGTCCCAGGTTCAATTCTGATCAAGGGCACACACCTCAGTTGTAGGCTCCTCCCTGGCCTGGGCCCTGGTTGGGGTGTGTGCAGAAGGCAATGTGTTTCTCTCACATTGATATTTCTCTCTGTCTTTCCCTCTCTCTTCTACTCTCTCTAAAAATCAATGGCAAAAAATCCTCTGGTGAGGATTTTAAAAAAGTCTCTCAGATCTTTGGCATAACTTATTTTTGTCTGGTTAGATGCCTTTCAGGGTCGTGGATGGCTCTCTGGCCCTGATTTAGTTGAGCTCAGATCATGAAGTCTTTAATCTCATGAAGCACGAAAGCCTATTTCTAAGTGGTGGAGCTTTTGGGCTCAGAGGGTGATGTGGATGTATGGTTGAATCAACAACTGCTTTTGTTGCCCATGCTGATGTCCTTTTTCTCTTTCACTGTCCGTAGGAACCATACATGTACTCATACAATCATAAAATTATAGCAGTATAAGGGAACTTAGTAAGCTAACACTTCTACTTTATAGGAGGAAAATGAGGCCCAGAGTCCTTTAATTAATTACTAAAGTCCTACTACAGGTTATAAACTATGTGTAATAATAATTACAAGAGTAGGTATTGAGTATTTCATACACATCAGTCCCTAGAGCAATGGTTCTCAACCTTGGCTGCACATTAGAATCACCTGGGAATCTTTTTAAAATCCAGATTTCTGGGCCTCATTCTCCGGAAATTCTGTTTCTTTGTTATGGGGTGGGGCCACAACATTAGTAACAAAGAAACAGAATTTCCGGAGGATGAGGCCCAGAAATCAGGATTTTAAAAAGATTCCCAGGTGATTCTGATGTGCAGTCAAGGTTGAGAACCACTGCCCTAGAGTAAGGTCTAATTGTATATTACAAGATTTAATTCTCACATTAGTCATGAGAGAAAGACATTATTTTTCTTCTTTTACAGAAAACTGAGGCACACTTGAATGATATAATTCATTTTAGGTCTCACCTCTAGAAAGTTGAAAGATTAGAAGTCAGATAGCTGAAACTCAAAGATTAGACCCTTAACTACTGTAATATACTTACTTATGGCTGGTTCAACAAACAATTAAGAGATGGGGGCAGCATAAAGCAAAATGTCGGGGACTCAGATGTGAGTAAATCTTTGTTTTTCCTCTCCTGAAGGTCACAGTTTAGTACAAGGGTTGGCAAATTTTTCTGTCAAGATCCAGATAAATATTTTAGGCTTAGTGAGCCATATAATCTGTCACAACTACACAATGTTGCCACTGTGGCATGAAATCAGCCAGAGACAATATGTAAATGAATGGATGCAGCTGTGATCTAATAAAACTTTATTTATAAAAACAAGCTGAGGGCTGATTTAGTTTACCAATCCCTGCTCATATGGAATAATCAATTATTTAAATACTAGAGGCCCGGTGAATACATTCGTGCACTGGTGGGGTCCCTCGTCCTGGCCTGAGGGGATTGGGTCGAAACCAGCTCTCCGACATCCCCCAAGGGTCCCAGATTGTGAGAGGGTGGTCCTTGGGTGATGCACCCCAGAATCGTCACCCAAGAACCCCAGCTGCCAAGTCACCGCAACTTGGCAGCTCCTGCGTTGACTGTCTGCCCCCTCGTGGTCAGTGCATGTCATAGCTACCGGTCAGCCAGTTGACCAGTTGCTATGACTTTTATATGTATAGATGTTAGGTGAGACATGCATCCTTAGAGTAGGATATATAAACCACTGCAGAATCAGAGGGAGGAGTAGGTTATCCTGCCTGAGGTATTTAGGGGAAGAAACATTTGCGAAATATATTTGATAATTAGTAAAATAACATTAATTAGGCAAGAAGGCAAGGATACTCCAGGCATAGATGACAATGTAAGCAAAACCTTAGAGGCAGGACCTTAGAAAAACAGTAGGTAGTTTAGCAAGACCGAATTAAGTACAGGTACCTGCTGAGTAATAGTGGAAGAGAAAAACAGAGAGGCAGATGGAGTTGAGGGGGCAGTTTGAGGCAGTGCTAAGGAATTTGAATTTTAGATGATACGAGGGGAGATACTGAAAACTCTTTAAAAGAGAAATAGCATCATTAGACTCTGGTTTTTTAAAATATGTAATTCTGCAGGATTTCCTCAAAGGGAAAAATATGATAGAATGCATTTAAAAGCACCTCCTTTAAACAAATGCTCCCCACCTTCTTTGTATTGGACATATACAAGTTTTAAAATGCGATTTAACTTCAAGAAATACACAGCTATCTGTAGAAAGAAACAATGCTATTACAGCTTTTTTTGAAATGCCCTCAAGCTATACTTTTTGTTTAATTAATCTTTGTACTCTTGGATTCATATATGGTTTTTATGTTGTTCGTGAATTGGAAATTGCTTTAATAATTTTCCTCTGTTCCAGTCCAAATAAAAATGTTTAACAGAAAATGTCTACCTTGTGCACACCATTTAAAAATCTATTTTACATCACAATTACTTACTTTGGCACATTGTGCTTAGGTTTTGTTCACCTTAAATGCAATCCCATACAGAACTCTGGTGGATGAAGGGCATGCAGAGAAAAGCAATGACCTAGAAGTTAGGACATGTGAGACCTCTTTAGACCCTGCTGCCATCAATTAGGTATTTCACCTTGAATTTACTAATTCCCAAACCAAAAAGCAGATTCCATGCATCAGAATATTTCAAAAAGCAAAGACACCTTCTGTGAGTGAATGATAATTGACAAGTTGAATCATATTTTTACAGCTTCAAATGTTTAATTTTCCTTTCACTGGTAGGCAACTCCTTGGAGGGAGGAGGGCAGAGATTTCCAAATGAAAACTTGGAAATTAAAATAAGAGCTCTCTGTGAGTTGGTGCTCTAACAGGAGGTGGAAAAGATTAATGTCTTCTGAAATAACGTATGAAAATGGTCAATAGAACCTATGACAGAGTTCTCTTAGATCCCCCAGGGCTCCCAATAATATAAAATGATGCATGAATATTTTCAATAGATCTAACATAAAATCACACTGGGTTTTTTTTTTAAAAAAAAAACCTTCTGGTTAAAATAGTTGTTCCCTCATATCATAAACTATGGCTTAAGTTACCTTCAACCTAAGCCCAGCACTGCCTTGGTGCCCAGGTCTTGGCATAGACAAAGATAATACTGCTGAAAACTTAACAATGCAATATTAATTACACACAGCCATTTGCTCAGTGGGATTCCCAGCCTGAACCAGCTCTTAATTGTTCTGAAAAGATCCTTCTCTCCCAGGGCAGGTGTGGTGATTTCAGGAAATATTCTCCTTTAGTCTGTTTAAAATGAATTCTCTAAATGCTAAATCAATCTTGCATTCCAGATATAAACCCTACTTTTCATCATGCATGGTCCCTTTGCTATATCCCTGGATTCAAATTGCTAATATTTCATCAAGAATGTTTGCAGCTATGTTGATCAGAGATAGTAGTCTTAATTTTCTTTTTATGTAATGTCTTTGATAACAGCATATTGCTAGCTTCATGAGTCAAGTTAGGAAGCTTCCATTCTCTAATTTCTGAAGGAGAACTGGTGTTATTTCTTGCTTCAGTGTTTGATGGAATTTAAATAGTGAGACTACCTCTGGAGTATGCATGTCGGTGCACATGTGTGTATTTGAACGTTTCTTGGTACAAATTCAATTTATTGGTGTGTGAGTGTATTTTGTGTTCAGACTTTCTATTACAGTCCATCAGTAGGACAAGTTCTAGCTTTTATCAGTGTCTATTTAAACTAGGTTTTCTGATTTATTGACATAAAAGTATAATATTCACTTATTAACTTTTAAATATCTGTAGCATTATTGTAATATCTCTTCTTTTATCTGATAATGATCATTTATGTTCTTTCTTTTGTCTACAACCCTTCTCAAATGAGTTTCCATTAGAAAATTAAGACAAGAAATATCCATTCCCTTTAAATTCCTGAAATATATTTATAATGCATATTTTAAAGTTCTTGTCTATTGATTACAAACCTGAGTTATTTTGAGTTGTCCTTATATGCTATATTTTTCTTACTTTTGAGTCACATTTTCCTATTCTTTACATGTCTAATATTTTTTATTATATCTAAGAGGTTGTATATATGTCACAGGACACTAGAATCTATTATCTTTCCTTAAAGTGTTTGTTGATTTTTATCTTAACAAACAGGTAACTTGGCGGGACTCAAACTCTCTCTCTCTCTCTCTTTCTCTCTCTCTCTCTCTCTCTCTGATGAATAGCAGCTGAAATCTCTGCTCAGTTCTTTCGGGCTCTCAGTAGGTTTTTTTGGTTTGTTTGGTTTTTTTAGTGACAACTTTGACATCTCCCCTGAACAGAACCAAGTTCAAGGGTCAGGCAAGGAGTGGGGGCTTCCTCTTCCTGTGTCTTCCTTCTTTCTGGGATTTCTCAACTCACATTCTAGCCACCAGGAGGCCTAAACTCCATTTTTCTGACTATGTACCCATAAGACTGTGGTTTTCTTCTTGAGGTCTTGATCCCACTCAACACAATCAGTAGCACAAATCCTATTTAGGTCATTTCTTTCTTTCTTTTTTTTTCAGAGATCATTTACCCTACAGTTTCTGACTGCTTTTGGTCATTCTCCAGTGCATTCAAATATTACTTTCTTATATTGGTTTAGAGTTATCATTTCTGTCTGCTGGAGGGTTAGCCTAATTCAATACTTTGCCATTACTGGAAGTCATTCATATACTTTTTAGCCCCACCTGTCATGTGAAGAAGTGGAGAGACACAGATCTCATTTTTATGGCTAAAAATATTATGCCTTGCACACAGTAGAAATTCAGACGATAGTAAGTTGAGTGAACTTAGTTTGTCCTAAACAGTCTTTGAATTTCTTCAACTTTCTGATTAAAAAAATAAGAGATAGATTTTCTACCTTAAACTCATTATACTTCTTCACCCTCATCTGTGCTGTTTCTCTTGCCTGTATTATTTTAATAACTTCCTCCTGTCATTCTTCCTCTAACAGCAGCTCACTAATGAGTCTTTCACAATGACTAATTTATGTCTCTACAAATCGCAATGATAATTCCCAGTTTCACCCCAAATCAGATCTTTGGTCACCATTACCAGAATTAAAAAGAAAATATTTTTTTAAGCTTAGTGAGTCATTTATGACCTCCCAAATTCTGATCCCGAATTAACGTTCACTCTTTTTTTGCCTCATGCACCCTGAATTCAATCCACATCATTCTAGTTCCTTCGATATATCCTGTATCCTCTCCACTCCACATCTTCCCTCATTATTTTCTACTTGCCAAGTATGCTAATCCTCTCCAGTTAAAAATAACATTTTCCCTGTACAGCCTTAGAATTACTCACACCAGGGACTGAACAGCACTTTTGAGCCATCATTATGCTCCTTTATCATATTTATCCTCTGTCTTGTAGCTCAAAAAAATTATCCTCCCACCTTTTAAAGTGTGTTGTAGGAAGGAAGTACATTGTATTAATTTGTGTTTCAAGTACAGAGCTAAGTGAGTGGCACTAGTAATTCTTGGCGCAACTTCGAAGCAGAGCCATTCACACAACTGGACCCCAGGTAGTAGCATTCATAGTGCAAAATGTAAATATCCCTTCCCAGTCCAGTTTGGACAACACACCTGAGTCATCACATTGCAGGCTCAGCAAATGCCTGCAGAATACAATTAAAACTACTTAAACCGTATTTAAATAAAGTTGAAAGGGACATGACGATCTCCCTCAGTATCCCTCATCTATCATATTCTCAGGTCCTACACATCTAATAGATAGTCTGTAAGTTATTACTGTGCTCTTTACCATCTCATGGTTTATCAAGTTCATAGTTAAAAATACAAAAGTAGCAACACTACTGGTTTATCTCACTTTCATGCCAAGCATCAGTTTGGCTAAAGGAAGAGCTATGTCTCCTGTCTGGATCCTGTCCGACCTATTCACATAGTTCAGCATATTTTCCCAGCTGAAAACACCCTAGTTTTGGAAGGAATTTTAAAAGCAAAAAAGGTAGGAGAAATTGATGTTTTACTGAGAGAAAAAGGAGGTATCACCAACACTTTTCATGCTTCTGCTGTCAACAATAGAAACTGGAAAAATATAAAGCATCAAAATGCACATTCCTTGCCTCCTTTGCAGTGAGAAGTGAATGTGAACCTAGTCACCTAGATCTTACCTCAGGAAAAAGACAAATGATGCATCTTCCTGATAAAAGGGAGAGAAGAAGCTGCTGTCTTCCGCCCTGTTCTTTCATCTCTAAAGGCAGATGTCTGCAGCAGCAGCATCTACTTTGCCAACATAAGCACTGTACACCTGATGCCTATATAATTTTATTAACACCAATAAATTCAATTTTATACATAAAAAAACACCAAACAAATCATACAAATGTCAGCTTTTACATGACTTAACTGTTGAACCAACTCCAGAACTGCTTAACCTGCAACTTTTTGTATGTGAGAAAATTAAACCTCTATTTGCTTAATCAATCATTTTCAGGTTTTCTGTCACTTGAAGCAATATACATGCCTACAGCCATCATCAGAAACCAATAGACAACAAATTCTGCCATGAATAGGGGAAAAAAGGGAAACTCTGTGCGCTGTTTGTGGGATTGTAAAGGGATGCAGCCAGTATAGAAAACTGTAAGGAGAATCCCCCAAAATTAGAACTATCATATGACCAAGCAATTCCACTTCTGGGAATATATCCCAAAAAGATGAAAACACTAATGCAAAAAGATATCTGCACCCCTATGTTCATTGCAGCATTATTTATAATAGGCAAGTCATAGAAACAAGATAGGTGTCCACCAATAATGAATGGATAAAGAAGTTGCAATATGTATATAATGGAATATTAGCTATTAAAAATGAGGAAATACTATCACTTGTGACAACATGGATGGACTTTGAAGACATTGTGCTAAGTGAAATAAGTCAGAGAAATACAAATACTATATAAAACAAAAACTCCCAAACTCATAGAAAACGAGATCAGACTTATTAAGAGGGTAAATCCTAAGAGTTTTCATCAAATGGAGAAAAACCTTTCCCCTTTTTTCTTCTCTTCTTTCTCTTCTTTTCACTTCATCTATATGAGAAGATGAATGTTAGCTGACCCTACTGTAGTAATCATTTCATAAAGAATGTAACTCAAACAATAACACTGTACATCTTAAACTTATACAGTGATGTATGTCAATTATTTTTCAATAAAAGTGGGGAAAATGTCACAGAACTGTGCACTAATAGTTTTAATTTAATGTATGTAAGTTATAGCCTATATTTTAAAAAGTCCATTGCTAAATGAAATATGACCTAGTCGTACAAAAGTTGTCTTATGTCCCAAACACTGTCCTCAGCTCTTTGGGTTTTTCTTTTTAAAGTTAATCCTTATGGTAACACATCATCCCTCCAATTTTTGGTTGGATAAACTGTGACTTAGAAAACGCAGTGAGAGAGTGAGGGAGTAGTTAAGAGTAAGGACTTAAATACCAAACACAACCTTGCCACTTAAAATTTAAACTTTAAACTTTCGCTTCCTAATCTGGAAAGCAAGAATAAAAGAAGTCATAGCCCTGGTCAGTGTGCTAAGTGGTTAGAGCATTGGTCTATGCACTGAAGGGTCTCAGATTTGATTCCCAGTCAATGTCACATACCTGGGTTGCAGGTTTGATCCCCCACCCCAGTCAGGGTGGGTGTGGGAGGCAACCAATTGATGTGTCTCTCTCACATTGATGTCTCTCTCTCTCTTTCCCTTCCTACTTCCCTCCCTTCCCCCCTCTCTAAAAATTCAATGGGAAAAAATATCCTCAGGTGAGGATTAAAAAAAGAATACTAAAAATAAGTTCCTATTTATAAGTCAGTTTGGAGGATTAAGTGAGATATTATGAGTAAAGTGCTAAAGAAGGACTTGACACAGTGAGTGATGAAGAAATATTTTCTATTTTCATTATTTTTGCTGTTATTATTTTATACATTTTATTACTACCACATGTAACAGAGATAGGAAGTGATGAAGAGTTACTGATCAGAAAATAAGATCAACCAATAAATAATCAATGATACACGATTCAAAACCAAGCTTAATTAATTCCTATACTTAAGGTTTTGTTTGCTACTATGTAAGAACATTTATCCTTACCTAAGGATATGTGTACTGATTTTAGAGAGAGGAAGGAAAAGGAAGAGAGAGAGACATTAATGTGTGAGAGAAACATCAATCAGTTGCCTCCCATACGTGCCCCCACTGAGGATAGAACCCAAAACCTAGGAATATGCCCTGACTAGGAATCAAACCCAAAACCATCTGGTGTACGGGACTCTAACCAAATGAGCCACCTGGCCAGGGCAATGTAAGAATATTAGTTCACTACAATTTTTCCAAGAAGTCATAGAGACCCAATTTACACTGTGCTGTGACATTTTATATTTCTATAACTATGATTTCCGTGAGCTCAGAAAGTGGTAGAATGACACCTTAAATATATAAGTATGCTCATCTTTTGGAATTTTTTTAAAAAATCAGAGCAAGCCTTAAATGCACTAAAATTACTCTTTGTGTGCCCAAACGCACCAACATTGCACACGTATACATATCCGCCACAGCCCAGGGGGCGGCTGGGAGGGATGGTGATCACTGCTCTGCGTGTTCAGGGGATGAATGCAGCGTGTTCTGGAGAATATGGTTAATCTGGTACCGAGTCCATGACGGAGGCGGGCAGCGAGCAGGATGCTGGGGATGGCACGTCTTACTTTTCCTGTCGACAGATGAAGCTGCCTACACGTTTGCTATTACACCTTTGAGGAGCATATATTACAATTCTTCATTTCATTCAGCATGAAAGTAGCAACCGAACTATAATTAACTAGAATTTCAAGTAACGTGAGAAATCCTGGCAGGGACAGTGCAGCCAACATCCGCTAACAAGCGTTTCCAGTGAGGAAGCTGCCTGGGCAGCGCTTGTTAAATCCAGCTTCCCCGGTCAAATGTTCTGGAGTTCTTTGAGTTAGAATATTCGGGCATGTCTTTCCCCTTAGATTTCTAAAAAGATGATTCATAGAGAAATAAATTAAATTATATCAATAAATAGTGATGCTTCCTCTGTCCAATTAAAATGCCATCTGTTCAGCTTCTTCCTAGAATTCCCCAAATGAAGTCACCGCACCGTTGATTTATGCCATCAGGGGAGCTTTACACCCAAAAGAAACCGCAAGTTTCTTTCCTCCTGATTTAAGAAATGTTTTTGGTGTGAAAGGCAAACTTCCTAACTGCAGAACAGATGACATGGCACTTTTGAGAAACTCTGATTTCTAAAAGACCTCTAAGATCTAGCCCCTAGAGAAGAGGCTTAACTTAGTTTTATGCCTGTTGAAAAGAAATGGAAAATCTAAATACAAGTCATGAAACAGAGCCAACTTTATGAGGAATAAAGGTTGCTCGACAGGAGCTTGTAAGAAGAGTTAGAAGGGAAGCACGGCGCCTGACTGTGAATCTCAGTGTGGGGTTCTTCAAAGCTCTGGGGCAGTATCGGGGCTGAGTTTACATTCTAACTGCCAATGAGCCACGTGACCCTGGGCCAGGCCCTTAGCTTCCAGGGAGCTCACGTTAAACAGGGACACCAGCTACTCCCTGAAATCCTGGAAGGGTTGAATGAGATCCCGCAGCACAGGGCCTAGCCCCAAGTACTGGCTCAAAAAAATGATCATTCTTAGTATGTGTACAATGGAGTAAAAGCCAATGAAAACCTATTCATTTATTCATACAAACCCTTCAGTAAGTGCTGACTGCCAAAACATATGATGCAAAAAATCAACCAGAACTTTTAGGAAAGATTTCCCAGGCTCTCTGCATAAATATCATGAAGTTTATTTTTTATACATAGGTTGGTTCCCTTCTGAAGAGTATCTCATGTGACAGGGAATGGATTGGCCTTTATTATCGCCCACCGTTGATAGTTTCAGTAAGTTTAAGCGCTCTCTCTATGAGCATCAACTAATTTTGGAAAAACAATTTTGCAAGGGAAGCACTGCTCTTTTTCTTAGTTTACAATTACTGTATCACAAAATGAAAATTAACTCTGAATAGAGCCGGAAAAAACATAATTATAACAACAGCTAATATTTATTTAGTATTTCTTGAGCAAATATTCTATCACTTCATAATCAAAAGTCCTATGAGTGCTCATTATAAATGAGCTCTTTACAGATGGGGAACCTGAAAAATAGATGAATTAAGTGGTTTCCCAAAGTCACATGACTGCTTATGGGAAAAGTCAGAATTCAGCTGGCACCACGCTGCCTTTCTGAAAGCAGTTCTGCTGAAACACACCATAGTGGTGGACTCGCATCCGATCCCTCATGCTCGCCTGTCAAACCTGGTCGGCCTGTGAGCAGCTGGGCACGCTGGCCTCACCCTTCCGGGTCGGCAGGAAGAGAAGATCTGCAGCCTGTGTCAGCAGGGATGGGCGGCTCTGCCAAGCACCAAGGAGGTGCAAGGAAGCCCACTTGCATCAGAGCCGGAGCAACCAGATCTAGTAAGATTCACCAGGAAGCACGCAATTGGTCTCCATCTGTCTGACTCCTGCTTCGCTCTTTCAACTCCCTCCAAACTCAGACGGGAAAAGGAGGTGCCATTTACCATTTCGGAACCTCAACATGTTTGCGGAGGTGGTCCGATGAGACACTCCTTAGTTGTAATGAGATTTGTCCTTTACAAAGTGAAAGCCCTCTGTCCCCAGAAATATATAGCCTTCTATATACTCTCCTATCCATCTCACCAGGATTATAAATCAAGAAAACAGTCTTTCAGGCTGGATCATTCTGGGAGATCTGAGAAGGTACTCGCCAGTAATAACATGGGACAGCTTAGCTGGAGAGGAAGTAAAAAAAACTCAAAAGAGGAGGAAAAGTAAATGAAAGGTGCTCCAGGGGCCTGTTTAGAAATGAGCAACTGTAGTATCAATCCCAGCCTGCTCCTTAACTTGCTGAGTGACTGGGGCAACTTGAATTCTTGGATGCTTAGTTTCTCCTCTTCAATATTAACCACTGTCCATCTCTTAAAATTGTTCTGAATATTATTATTTGGAAATATTATTATTTATGTACAGTGAAGCCAACCCATCAGGAGGTGACTGTCATAGAAAAGGCAGTTTGTCATAGTTCCCGAGAGGACAGGACACACCGTGCCATCCCACAGGGGCCACACAGGCCACAGCAGAGTCACCAGGAGGCAGAGGGAGCCAGGAGAAAATGTGGGCGAGAGCTCATTGTGGTTCCTGCAGGAAGGAGCAGGCAGAGCAGGGTAAGTGGCTTGGGAGTGGCTCATCTGAATCATTTCTGTGGGATCTGAAGCATAGGGGCTGCCCTGGTTGTCTGGTTCCTGACCCTGGGGTGATTAGGGCAGGTGGACAGTGGCCCAGCTTGTAAGAGCCCTGTGGGAGCTCAATAAAAGCAGCTGTTTTGGGTGTGGGCTCTGGGTTGGTTATTACAGATGAAAGGCACGCTCCCAGGGAAGTCTTTTACCATCTCTAGGAATTGGCTAATCCTGTGAGGGGCAGTCTCTCAAGGGTCTGCAAGGCCCCTGATGTCAAAGAACCAGAAACATGTGGTTAATATAATCCATTCTTCAATCATCATTGTCTTATCCATTTTAAGTAAACATATATCCAAGTAAAGGCAGAAAAATATGTAGATACTAGAGGCCTGGTGCACAAAAGCCGGCGTAGAAGCAGAAGAGGCTCCTGCCACCACTGCTGTGCTCACCAGCTGTGAGCCCAGCTTCTGGCTGAGTGGTGCTCCCCCTGTGGGAGCGCAATGACCACCAAGGAACAGCTCCTGCATTGAGCAGGATCAGGCCAAAACCGGCTCTCCGACATCCCCTGAGGAGTCCCAGATTACAAGAGGGTGTGGGCCAGGCAGAGGGACCCCACATGTGCACGATCAGGGCTGAGGAGAGACGTGGGAGGTTGGCCAGCCAGGGAGGGACCGTGGGAGGGCTCCAGGGGGTGTCCGGCCCGTCTCCCTCAGTCCCAATCGGCTGGAACCCAGCAGCAAGCTAACCTACATGTCGGAGTTTCTGCCCCTTGGTGGTCCGGGCACGTCACAATGACTGGTCGACCAGTCAACTGTTTGCACCCTGGTGATCAATGCACATCATAGCGAGTGGTTGAGCAGCCTTAGCATATCATTAGCATATTACTCTTTGATTGGTTGAATGGACGACTGGATGACCGGACACTTAGCATATTAGGCTTTTATTATATAGGACTAGAGGCCCGGTGCACAAAAATTTGTGCACTCGGGGGGGAGAGGGGGTCCCTCAGCCCGGCCTGTGCCCTCTTGCAGTCTGGGACCCCTCGGGAGATAACGACCTGCTGGCTTAGGCCTGCTCCTGGGTGGCAGAGGGCAGGCCCAATCCCTAGGTGCAGCCCCTGGTCGGGCTCAGAGCAGGGCCGATTGGGGAGTTGGGGCACCGCCCCCTGTCACACTCAAGGCAGGGTCGATAGGGAAGTTGTGGCGCCACCCCGTCACACACAGAGCAGGGCCGATCAGGGGGTTGGGGTGCTGCCCCCTGTCACGCACAGAGCAGGGCCGATCAGGGGGTTGGGGCGCTGCCCCCTGTCACACACAGAGCAGGGACCATCAAGGGGGTTGGGGCTCCGTACCCTGTCACACACAGAGGAGGGCCGATCAGGGGGTTGGGGAGCTCCCCCCTGTCACTCACAGAGCAGGCCAATCAGGGGTTTTGGGAGCTCCCCCCGTCACGCACAGAGCAGGGCGGAGGGCCGATCAGGGGGTTGCACCCTGTCACGCAAAGAGTAGGGCCATAGGGGAGTTGGGGGTTTTGGGAGCTCCCCCGACCATACAGAGCCGCAGGGCAATCAGGGGGTTGGGGGCGCTGCTTCCACCCAATGAGTAGGGCCAATAGGGGAGTTGGGGCACCCCTCCCTGTCACATACAGAGCCACAGGCCATCAGAGGGTTGGGGCGCTGCCCACTGTCACACTCAGGGCAAGGCCGATGAGGAGGTTATGGCTCTACTCTGTCTCACATAAAGCAGGGCCCGTGGGAGGGGGGGTTTGGGCCCCCCCCTCTATCCCCCACAGAGCAGGGCCGATCAGGGGGTTGGGGCGCTGCCCCCTGTCACACACAGAGCCGCAGGGCAATCAGGGGGTTTGGGCGCTGCCCCCTGTCACGCTGATCCCGGTGCCGGGAGGCCTCACGGCTCCGCTGATCCCGCCCGGCAGGGTCACAGATCCAGGTCCCAGACCGCAGACAGCCTTGCCTGCTGCCGCCTGCCTTCAGTATGCAAATTAGCCGTCATCTTGTTGCTTCAGGGTGGGGGTCCCCACTGGGGTGCCTGGCCAGTCTGGGTGAGGGGCTGAGGGCCGTTTTCAGGCTGGCGGGCGACTGGAGCTCCAAACCTCTCCTTTTTTTCTTTTTTTTATTATTCTGGCATTTATTTACCTTCTATGGCTGTATCTGGAGCTGAGAGCCGGCTTTCTCTGAGGCTCGGCTGAAAGCAGGTTTCTGGCCTTTGTTTTCTGTATTCGAAACAGTGTTGCGACTCCAGCTCTGAGATCCCGGCTGACTGACAGGAGGTTTCTGGAGTTTTGTTTATCTTCTATAAATGTTACTATGTTTCCAACTGAAGCTCAGAGGCCGGCAAGTCAGGCGGGGAACGTTGGAGTCTGCAGTCACTGAAGGAAGCAAGCCTCCTGTTAGCTTCCAGCTGCCTGGCTGCCGGCCGCCATCTTGGCTGACAGTTAATTTGCATAAGGATACGCTGATTAGCCAATGGGAAGGGTAGCGGTCGTACGCCAATTACCATGTTTCTCTTTTATTAGTGTAGATGGTAAATAACTCAAAACCTCAAAGGAAAACAAACCATAGTATTGTTTAAAATTTGCAAATATCTTTATAAATATTGGCTTCTTCAGATTATGCTCTATCTTTATATATATATGTGTGTGTGTATATATATATATATATCTTCAGATTATGCTCTATCTTTATAGAAATATATATTTATCTTGATTTCAGAGAGGAAGAGAGAACTAGACACAATAATGATGAGAATCATTGATCAGCTGCCTTCTGCATACCCCCTACTGGGGATTGAGCCTGCAACCCAAGCATGTGCCCTTGACTGGAATCGAACCCAGGACCCCTCAATCTGCAGGCCGACGCTCTATCCACTGAGGCAACCCAGCTAGGGTCAGTTTATGCTCTTTCTACATTTTCTTTTCCTGGAAGAGAATATGCTGAGTTCATGCTCTCAACACAATGACGTCCCCTTATCTATTACCTATCGTGATCACAGGCCACATTTGTAGGGGTTTTTGCCTAATAATTCTTCTTACAATTAAGTTCAAGTGAGAGAGAGAAGATAATGCATGCTCAGGCAGCATCACACACTGGGTGTTAACAACATGGTTCTTCTATAAGCTCTCATGGAGCTCCTAGTTTAATGCACAAAGCAGAGGGTTGGTTTGTTTGGCCACAGACCAGGAAACACCTTAGATGGAACTATCTATACATCTTGGTGTGTTTGGATGAAACTTCAAAAGCTAAATTATCAATTGGGTGTTTTTTTCACTTGACTCCAGAACACTGAGTGAAAAGTTCAGTATCATTATATGCACCAATCCCTATTAACTAAATAGCAAGATGGATAGAAGGTCTTTAATTTTCCACCCAGAGAAGTACTTGAGAACATAAAGGCTGCAGCCTTTCAAGACATCTGATAATTTATTAGAGGATCCTCATGCTGTTGATTCTTTCAGTGCAGAATAACATGAAGCTTTAATGATGAAGGAAAAGAAAACAAAGTTGACTTATTTTGACATTACTGCCAGCTTTTCTTTGATAAATAAGTATAAAATCCCACAAAACCTAAAGCCATTAATTCTGCTCTACAAATATACAAGATGACAGTAGAATCTGGTTTTACTTTACCTATTAGATTTGTTTCTCCAATATATATAAAGATAATGTTATATATTAATTCATCCTGCCACTGATTTTCCCTATGATTTAGAAATATGCTCTCTAATAAATAAGTCCTGTCTGAATAATGAACAAAATTCACCCTTCAAAACTCTGACATTTGTCTGTTACAGCTTGAACATTGAATCTATTCATTTTCCCATAAAAGAGGCAAAAACGTGGCTAAAATCTAAATGCACACAATAATTATATGCTCACTGTGAAACAAATCGTCAAATTAAGGCTTCATGTTGGCCCTTTGGGACTGATCTAAATGTTTTCCAGAAAATGTCAAATGACAGGCGGCTCAATCAAACTCAGAAGTTATAATGTGTCAATCATCTCTCTTTGGTGTTAGCTGATTGACCAAATATTTAACAGCATGTGGATCATGCAGAACTTGGCACTGAATTAAGTCACTATTTATATGGATAATCTATTGAGAAAAATGTCACGTTTCTTCTTGTCATTTAAGGTTGCCAATTCATTTACAGAGATACCATCGGGAGCTTTCAGGCTGATGGTGACTAAGAATAACTTCTCCATTTTTCTTTCTCGTGGTATTTTATGGTCTCTAACTGATCCTAGAATAACTATAGCACATTTGAAGTGTCAACTTGGGAAACCTGAATTACTCAAAGTGTGGGGACTCACTTGGAACCCCAGAGTTGGTGTAAAGATTATTTTAAGCTGAAGACATTTGAAACTGAACATATGGTAGAAAGAAGCCTTTTTGGAGCTTTCCCTATCTGTCTAAAAACAGAAACTTTTGAGAAATGAGGACTGCCTTAAATTCCCTCTTTGGGGCAGCTTCTACTTCAAGGAGAGAAACCAGAAGTAAACCTACTGTAAATGCCCTCTCTGGGAGAGTTTTATGACCCTTAAGAAAATGAAAGCACCAAACATGTACAGACAAACATCACAAACTTTTTATAGTAGGTCCCCCTTATCTGTGGGGAATACATCCAAGACCCCCAATGGATGCCTGAAACCTCAGATAGTACCAAACCCTATATCCATACACTACATTATTTCCTGTACACGCATAACTTTTCACTTAAAGGAAGCACTTTACAGCTTCTCTTTGGCATATCTAAATTGCCAGCGCCACTACTCATGCATGTTGGGGTCATTATTAAGAAAAGTAAGGTTTATTTAAACATGAGCATTGAAACCCTGTGATAGCTGATCAGAGAACTGGGAGAGCTACCAGGGGACCATAGGGTGCATAGTGTACATAGTGTGCAGATGCTGGACAAAGGAATAATTCACGTCCCGGGTAGGACGAAGCAGGGCAGTGTGAGAGTTCATCACTAAGAATGATGCACAATTTCAAACATGACATTTATTTCTGGAATTTTCTGTTTAATATTTTTGAAACCTGGTTGACCAACGGTAACTACTAGTTAAACTGCAGAAAGTGAAACTGTGGATAAGGGACAACTACTGTATCTCCTGTTTGTTCTACTACAAATCCATTTGTCTTTCCTAAAGAAAATGATGTGTTCTTCTCATAGAAGCCATTTCTCCCCGCTTCCTTTCCCCTGCTGAGCTTGGTATATGAGCCTTTAACTTTAACCCTTTAACTAGTCAGGTATTTCTTTGGTTGGCTCTGGTGTGCAAACAAATAAACCTTTTAATTGTCATCGTTTGTCAATTTAATTCACATGCCCCAGTCACTGAACCAAAAAGAAAAGAGGTAAATATTTTCCTCCTCAACAAAACTATTGTATTAGGTAAAATATCATGGAATTCCTGGAATGTGCTGTTTTGGAGATGGGAAGTGGGTAAGAAATTGGAAGGACACCAGAAAAGTACCATCACGATAGCTCTCAATACATCTATAAAGCTGTTAGGAAGTCTCATTCGCAAATCAAGCTTGAGATGGGCCCAGAATCCTGTTCTGACAGTAGTAGGACTGTTCATGCTTCATTTTTTTTAGTCCTTTTGTTTTTCCTTGGTAATGATATTTATCCAAATGTTTGACACTGATATGTTCAAAATTTGAACTATAAAAATGTTTCGCCTTATGTACTTATTCTCCAGATGTGTATTTGGCAGAATGAATACTCCTATGTGCAATTTTTAAAATAAAAATAATGTCACCCTCCTTCCTTCTCACACAGAGATTTTCTGGTATTTAAAGTGCAGTTAACAACTTTTCACTCTCTTGGAATTTTCAGTGGCATCTGCATGAAAATTAAGAAATACTTTGAGAAAGTAATTTAATTTTGCAAATGCAAAGCTAATCTCCACTCATCATTGAAGCAGTAAAACATAAGAGATTTCTATAAGAAAAATCTCAATTTAAAAAACCTTACAGAAGTGAATTCTAATGAAGTAAACAATCTTAGAAGAAATACCTCAGTGGTGGAGCATTCCAATTACACATTTATCCAGCCAGGAACTTAAAGGCACCTCAGCCCCAGGTGCTGCTGCCCAGGTCAACTGCAGTGACCTCTCCTACTTCTTAACTTTTTTGGTCCTTCCAAGACTTCTGGCTCCTGGCAGAAAACAAAAGCTTCAAGTTGAAAAAAATCAAATCAGAAAAAGGGAGAACATTTAGTTTTTGAAAAAATATGTGTGGCGTTTACACACTTTCATCCTTCAGAAGATGGTTCTATTCCCAGCCTTTTCAAAAGAACTCCACACCATCTGGGTTTTACAAACAGTGGCTCATCCATCTTCAATTCCTTCAATGGGGAAAGGCCCTGTGCTCCCAGGATTGAGCAAACAAATTGACTTCAGCACGATGATGTAGCTGAAGCAGCTTTTCTGTGTTATTTGGCAATTTTTCTTTGTGCAATTATTTTGCAAATGCATATGTCTGGACAATATCTGGAAATTATTTTTTTCTCTTTTCTGTACTAATACTAAAAATCTCAGCACTGTCCTAGTATTAACAAGGTTAAGTAGCCAAACAAGAAAATTAATCAGCATCACTGGGGCTTATCCGCCACCTATGTTGAGTTTACCTCTCAGAGTCACTTCAGTGATGAGCTTGATACTGCAATAGCTTTTTAACTCTATTTTTTTCAATAAACAAATGATGCAAGATTTTTTTTAAAGAGTTGCTTTGGAGCCTAGAGATGGAAAGTATATATTTATACTACTGTGACTTAATTTGCATTCATAGTCATTTACTAGTAAAAAAGAACTTCAAAAATGACGTTTGTCTCCTCAACACAAGGTCTGTGATGTTTCAGAATCACACTCAACATTTATTTTTTTTAAATATATTTTATTGACTTTTTACAGAGAGGAAGGGAGAGGGATAGAGAGTTAGGAACATCGATGAGAGAGAAACATCGATCAGCTGCCTCCTGCACACTCCCTACTGGGTATGTGCCCGCAACCAAGGTACATGCCCTTGACCGGAATCGAACCCAGGACCCTTGAGTCCGCAGACCAATGCTCTATCCACTGAGCCAAACTGGTTAGGGCCACACTCAACATTTAAATAGTCATGACTTGTATAAAAAATTGAAGAAGTTAAATTAATTTCAATGAACAGTTTAATTCCTGGGCCATGTTTCTTGGACTGTGATTCTGCTAGGTACTGAACCATATTGCGTAAACAGATACTTCTCGCTCTGCGTCTTTCTTTAGTTTTTCTCTTCTGACTGTGACCATCACATCCCTTCTCTCCATGACTCCAAAAATCTATTGTCTTCAAGTTCTTATTTAACAACCTATAATTCATTCAAAGCCTAGACTATTCAATACAAATGTTAATCATGTTTCTCTCTGATAGCCAAAATTAACTTCTCTCCAAAAATATTTATACATTTTAGTTATACAGCTTTAAATTATTTTGAAATAGTTTTCAGCATTAATGATGTCCTCAAAGCTCAGAATATTAACTCCTTCAGAAGGTAGGCTAACTCTATTACATCTTTTATAACCTCAAAAACACATGATATATTTTAAATCAGCAATGATGGTGTCATTTTTTCCCACCACTCCAACCCTTTTTATGACCATATATTAAGCTTTCTTCATGTCTCATATTATGCAGAGATCTCAGGTTTTTTATTTATATACAAATCTTTATTATTGAAAGTATTATATATGGCCCTTTTCCCCCCCATTGTCCTCTTCTAACCCTCCTCCACCCCCTACCCTTGCCCTAGGCCTTCACCACCCTATTGTCTATGTCTATGGGTTATGCATATATGCGTACAGTTTGGGAAATCTCATTTTAAGTGCCATGTATGTCAGAGCAATTTTATATTCTTGGAATAAATAAATCCTGTGTTCTTGAAAGGACACAGGATAAAACAAACCTATAATTTTATGAGCTATTCATACAGAAATATAATATAATTTCTGTAATTAATACAGAAATATAATAATTCAGAAATTTTAGATATGCAGACAAAATAAGCAACAATTAACATTTGGATAACATGATTAAAACATTGGAATTTCATACCTCATGAATGTAAAAATGCAGATTTATCAAACACATTTCTTTTAAATGATCATGTAGAGATCACAAAAGAATTCTCAAAATTTTAAAGACCTAATATTACAAAGACTATTATCAAATCACACCACAATAAAATTTAAAATCAATAATAAAACATATCTTAAAATCCCAGGTGTTCTGGGAAATAAAAGAACACTTCTTTTTCACCAGTCAATAAATTTAAAATTTCAGATTAAATGGCTGATGTTCTTAATTTTAAAATGAGCATTCATAAATAAACTGGAGAAGTAGAAAACTTGACTAGATCACAAAAAATCAAAGCAGTGGTAAATGTACTTCCCCATTGGCTTGATCCCCAATACCGAGGCGGGGAGGAGAGGGGGGCAATGGCAGCCAATCATATCAATGTTTCCTTTCCTCTGTTTCTCTAAAATCTGTAAAATTATTTTTTAAATGTACTTCCCCAAAGTCATCTCACTGAAGTAGTCCTACAGATGGATTTTAACAAACTTTCAAAATCCACATAATGATACAAACTATCTCCAGATCATTTTTTAATGGTAAAGACTTCTCCAGACTCAGTCATTTACCAATTTACATTTGGGCCTATAGTTAGGAGATGAAAATACATTTTGAGATTTTACTTCCTTATTTTTTAAAAAGCCAGTTTATTTACTTTTAGGAGTGATAGGCACCAATTTAAATACAGTTATCCAAGGTGGCCAATTAACATGCAAGGCTTTTCAAAAGTAAAGGTTTTATTTCATTGGAGACAACATCATACCATTGAAGTTTGGGTGTCTTTTCCTACTAGAGAACCAAGACACTTTAACTAATAGAACAATTCCTCCTAAACACCACCAGCAAAAATAAATGAGAAAATGTAATAAAAAAAATCACAGCAGCAAAATTAATTTTAAAATATTGAGAAAACAACTAGCATTGTGTAAAATATTTATGAAGTACATCCTGAAGCTTTATTAAAGAACATAAAAGATGCCTTAATAAATGCAAAGATATTCCATGTTTATGTGGGAAAGACTACATTATAAAGATAACACGTGGGCTAATTTAAAGAATCCAGTTAATCTAAAATTGAATGCAAGTGCAAACAAAACCCAATCAAATTTTTTAGGATGACACAGTTCCTATGCTTTATGCTGAAGAACTATTGTACCAGTCAAGGTGTGAAATAGCTTAAAAATATCGAAATCAAACATATAAAGGAAACTCACAATGTCATAGTAATTAAAACAGTGAATATTTGGCACCAGAATAAAAACAATAGATCAATGGAACTAAATAGAGGGCTGAGTTTACAATTAATTCCTATATGACAAATGAGTTCATCATTTTGGGAAAAATTAAATCTCTCCTCACATAATAAGTAAAAATATATTTCAGGTAGATTAAAACGATCAGTGTAAAAAGTGAAACTCTGCAAGATTATAAAAAACAGGATAAAAATCGATGATATTAGGGTCAGAACAGATTTATTAAATAAATCTGAGGAAAAAGAAACATGACGTGTAAAAGGAAAGACTCACAGATAAGGCCATGTTAACCCTTTTCGGTCCAACCTCGAGGCTGACTCGACAGACCAGGCGCTAGGAGCAGGTCCAACGTTGAGCAATAAGAACATTAAAAAGTTCACATTCAATTCCGTCAATTAATTTGGACCAGACTGTTTGAATTCCAAAGAGTTAAAATTAACAACATTTTACAAATGAAGAATGCCACAGTCATGGTCAAATTAAAATAGCAGGCCTTGGGAAGACATTTGTAAAACATATAACTAATAAGGATTAGGTGACATAAAAATGTTCTAAAAATCAACAACAACAGAAAAAACACAATGTAAGAGGATAGGCAGAAAATGTGAATATACATTTCACACATACGTGCATACACACACACACACACACACACACACGCACACAAAACACAAAACCCCAAGTGGGAAATAAGATAGAAAGCTATTAAAAATCCCAGAAGTAACCAGCTAATGAAAATATTAAAAAACACATTCCCTACAACATATTTTTAAATAATACTTAATATTACTGAGGCTTTGGGAAATAAATATCCCATATGCTGTTTTCTGAAAGGTGAACTGATCAGACATTCCATGAAGCACGGTGGCAGGCACCATTTGACATAATTAAAAATGCATATGTGTATACAACTATGTGCATTTCACCCTTGTTTCTTGTAGCTGGAAGTTGGAGACAAACTAAACGCCCATCAATGTGAAATGCAGAAATGAAATCTGCCAAATTCACGAAGCAAAATACCATATAGCAGTAAAAGCAACTAAATAAATCTATATCTGTTAGTATAGATATCAGACATAGGATGTTGAGGAGAACAAGCAAGATTCAGAATGAGACCTAAACTAAGCTACAATATATGTATATTTTTAAAGCAACACAACTTAACATATATCTATTAGAAAACTATTAGACCATGAATTGGGGCATAAGGCCAGGAAAGAAGAATGAAACTGGCAATAAGAATAAACCAGTAATGATACTGTTCATCTAACTGAGGAGCATGTGAACTGAAGCAATCCAATTCTGTGCACCGATATCCTGCCCCAAGAAAATAAAATAATTTAAAGAACAAGCCAAAGGCAATGTTGGAATAGAAAATGTTAAGTACAGGAAAATGCAGAAGAGAAATCTATTACACAGAATGAGAAGAGGGCGTCACTATATAAAGGCAAGTAGACATAAATCAAGTCCCTAAATTCAGAAGGAGAAACTAAAAATAGTAATATGACTCTATTAGACTGCTGGGTGTAAAAGAGATAGGTGTGTAATTGAGCTACATCATTACCTCCTTGAGTTAATTTTCTATTGCTACTGTAACAAATTACCAAGAACTTAGTGAATTAAAAACAACACAAATTTATCTTACAGCTCTGTAGGTTACAATCTCCAAATGAGTGTGACTGGGCTAAAATCCAGGTTAGGCAGGGCTGTGTTCCTTCCTCAAGGCTCTAGGGAAGAATTCATTTCTTGGCTTTTTCTAGCTTTTAGAGGCTGCCCCCCAAATTCCTTGACTCATGACTCCCCTTTCTTCTATTTTCAAAGACAGCGATGTTGCATTTTTCTATGGGAGCAAGAAGCTCAGCATTTCTCACTGAAGTGTCCACTGGCCTGAATGTTAAGAATGAGGAAGGAGCACTAGGTGAGACAATGCTGAGATGTCCTCCCTGTCCATTTTATACAGTCTGCGTTACTTTTTTTTTTCTAAAGATATTTTATTGATTTTGAGAGAGGGGGAAGGGAGAAGAAAAGAGAGAGAAATATCCATGTGGGAGTGAAACATTGATTGGCTGCCTCCTGCATGCCCCCAGGGATCGAGCCAGCAACCTGGGCATGTTCCCTGACTGGGAATTGAACCAGCGATCCTTTAGTGCATGGGACAATGCCCACCTGACTGAGCCACACAAGCCAGGGCCAGTCTGAGTCACTTTTGAAATCATTGTCCACTAGCCCCCAGGGCAATTCTTAAACAACACGTACAGCTGGGAAACAGATCTAGCATTCGGCAGAGAATCAGCTTTGAGCATTGAGTATCTAGACCAGCAGAAGTGTGTCAAAGGTCAGCTAATACATTACTCTCTTAGCACTAAAGCATATTTGATTAGTGGTTTTACTTTTAATATACTATATAGTTTTTGCTGACTTTTTAATCCTGCCTAAAGTTTATTAAATTTCTCCTATTAAATTCTGTCTCTATAGCTCCGTACTTGCACATACTCTTCTCTGGAATGCTATTGTTTCTGGAAAATTCATTTCCCTGGCATTTAACAAACTTCGCTTGAGCAGATTTTTTAAATAATGCTAATAAACTGTAGATGACCAGAAATAAGCCTGAAGAAGTGAGATGATGCTGCAAGTTAAAAAAGAAATACAACAACCTGGTAAACACTACTTTGACCAAGTGATCAAGGTTAACATTACCAGTGATCATTCATGTTACTATAATACCGTGGTCAGCAAACTGCGGCTCACGAGCCACATGCAGCTCTTTGGCCCCTTGAGTGTGGCTCTTCCTAAGCCTTAGGAGTACCCTAATTAAGTTAATAACAATGTACCTACCTATATAGTTTAAGTTTAAAAAATTTGGCTCTCAAAAGAAATTTCAATCGTTGTACTGTTGATATTTGGCTCTGTTGACTAATGAGTTTGCCGACCACTGCTATAATATCATCACCTCTGATAACGCCACCTCTGAGATGTTTTCCCCAAACCCATAACCCCAGACTCATCATGAGAAAACATGAAAACCAACCTGTGTGGCATTCTACAAAATGCCTGACCAGCACTCTTCAAAACGTCAAAGTCCTGAAAAGCAAGGAAACAATGAGACATTGTCCCTGACCAGGGAAGACTAGGGCAACGACTAAGCATAATGAGATATCCTATCCTGGCTGGGGTCTTGGGACAGAAAAAGGGCATCCGTGGAAAAACAGGTGCAATTCAAATAAAGTCTCGAATTCAGTTAATAATATCGTGCCAATGTTAGTTCCTTAGTTTTGACAAAACTAGTTTGGTAATAAGCTAACATTCAGGAAACTTTTTTTTACTTTATTTTCAACTTTTCTGTAAATCTAAAATTACTCCAAAGTAAAAGATTTATTTTTTTAAAGGAAATCGACAAATGAATATGGCCAACTATTGTGAAGGATCCAGGGTTCTTAAAACTTAGCGGGGGGGGGGGGGGGCGGGCGGGGGGGGGCAGAAAGAGAGAGAATGGAAGGAGAAAAGGAAAAGAAAGGATGGAAGGAAGGGGAGGGGAGGGCGGGAGGGGAAAAATATGGCCAATATCAATTAACAACCACAACCCCCACATTTTTGAGGGGTCACTGTACTAAGTGCTTTACATACATTATTTCCTCCTCACTTTGCTCCAGGTGACAGAGTATGGACATTTTAGAGAAGAAGCAGTAAAGGCTAAGAGGTTGGCTACCCTGCTCAAGATCATCCTGCTTGGAGGAACAGATTCAAATCCAGGTCTGTCCACAAAACGCACCTTGTTAGGCACTAAGCCTGAACATTCCGCAACCTCTTCCATTGTCTTCCATCATTTTACACAAAGGCACAGTCCAGTGAGTTGAATAAGGATTCAACTATACCACCCTACATATGGTCTTCACTGAACAATTTAACAGAGAGGCATACATCTTCTCCCTTCAAGAGTATTCACTCCACATCTCCAGTACAATTACATCTTGTTTCGGAGTATTAAGCTCCTCTTTTAAAATGTAAATTGAAAAGGATTAGGCCAGATACTATCTTAGTGTCAATTATATAACCAGATCATTAGATTGTTGTTTTTCCCTGAAGAGAACAAAACACAAAGGCATAATGAGGACTGTTCCCTATTTCCATGAGACAAGAAGAAGTAAGTAAGGCCCCCATGGACAGAAGTTAAATTAGATATAATTCTCATCAGGCAAGAAGAGAGACACCAAACTCACTTTTAAAGAATCATTTGTCTCCTTTCTCATGATGCTGAGACCATGAAGGGACCTGTTTAAATACTTGTACAGAGCCGTGATCATGCTTGATCTTTATCTCCATCTAACTCCAATGTCTTATCTAGGAGGGTAATGCTTTTTGCCTAGCACTTAGTAGACATATTAAATATATTCCTAGAAAGAAGGAAGGAAGAAAAGAAGGGAGGGAAGGGGATAAGGAAGGGAAGGAGAAAATTTCAGGAAGCAAAATCAATTCAAACTTCAGCCGCTGTGATGTCACCATAAAGGGAAATACATTGAGATGGTGTTTGTACCATTTGCTTGATGTGCCTAACTTCGAGTCTATGTCGAGTAAAGAAATATATTTTAAGGAAAGCTGAAAATGCCCCCTTTCTACTGGGTTGGATTATCAATCTTAGAATATGAAATTAGGTGGGCTCACTCTGAGGATAGCACACACATTATCAAACTTTCTTCCAGGTTCAAGACATCGTTTTATGCATCTCTCTCTTTTTTTTAAACTCATAGAAGCACTGATACCAGTTTCTAACTGCTATTGAAATACAGAAGATGAAGCCATGAAAAGCAGAAGTCTCGACTGAAGAACTCTGATGGGCTCTTCTCTTCCTGAACTTGTAAAGGGCTTTATGACCCAAATCAACTGCTATTCTTCCAGAAGAAAATTTTTTTTACATTTTTACTTATTGATTTGAGAGAGATAGGAAGGTGAAAGAGAGAGAGAGAGAAAGGGAGGGAAAGAGGGAGAGAGAGGAGAGAGAGATCTGCTGTTCTACTTATTTATGCACTCATTGGTTAATTCTTGTATGTGCTGACAGGGGATCAAACCCACAATCTTTACATATCAGGCCAGGGCCAGAAGGAAAAAATATTTCTGAACTATTTTCTTTTGAGTCAGTTGGTGACAAAGGATGTTTTGCCAAATTTCTGCTTGTTTCTGTGTTCCTCTTTGGTGTGTAAAAAGTTCATTTATCACTGAAGCAAAATCTTCGGAGGGTTTTATCTTTTATGTGGTCATGAAAGCACTGTAATCAGTTCTGCATTTCTGATCAGAGTTAAGGACCTTTCATGGATTCCATTTTTTGTAAATGTGGACAATATCAAAAGAAGCCAATTTTAATAAAAGTCTCCCTCCAAAAAGATATTGCAAGCTTCCTCCTTCTGCTGTGATAAATACTTCCAGGTGGTATTTGATGGACAATAAGAATCCTGTGCATCTGGCATTCATAGCAGAGTTTAGAATTAGAATTTTAGATCATGCTGGCAAGCATGAGTAATTCTTTAATTCTTCGAATGGAACACAATTTGCTCAGTCTTACACAGCATTTTGATTTTAATTAAAATATACCGTATGATATAGAAATATTACATCAACTTGCAAATCCTTATTTGATGGAAGTTGGGTAGGGGGCATGAAACGCTGCTATGTAATTATCTGTAGTATACTTTTTCAAAAAAATCGAGTGTTACCAGAGGGACCATAAGAATTTCCTACAGAAAGCATTCCAAAAGGATGCTGTATTGCTACAAAGCAGATGTGAGCAGTCCTCATTTTTGTAGAAAAGTCTTTAAAAATAAATACAGGCCTGGATGGTATGTGATCAGTTGGTTGAGCTTTGTCCTGTGCACTGAGAGGTCGCTGGTTCGACTCCTGGTCAGGACGCATGCCTGGGTTGCTGGCTCGATCCCCAGTAGAGGGCGTGCAGTAGGCAGCCAATCAATGTTTCTCTCTCCCTCTCCCTTCCTCTCTCTCTAAAATACATAAAAAATGTTTTAAGACAATTTTTAAATAAATAAATAAATGCAGAGGTCTGCTTCCTGAGTGACTAGGTTTTCCTCAAACATTTTTCTAGTCAAATGCTGTAAATGGCATTTTCAGAATAGCAACTCAGGAAGAGAAACAGCTATTTTAAGCCCAGACGGGTACTCACTGCTTTAAAGTGATGACTGAATTTCAAAATTCAGTTTCCAAAAAATGGATGGGTGGTGTGAGCAGTTAGTCACAAGTCTTTGAAATGTTACCCACACTTCAGTAAATGTTTCATCTAATTAGAGAGAAGAGTCATGGATAACAACAGGACTTCTATCCTGACCCTCCTACATGCATGAAGAAGAAATCAAGGCCAAGAATGTGTCCTCAGTGCCTGACTACAGAAACCTGAGAGCTCCTGAGAAGAGACTATGGTGCTTAGTGCTGCTAGACCAATTTCAGTATTGAATTTTTTTTTTTCGTATTTGCTGTATTACGTATGTACCTTGAATAATAAACAAGTTTCAGGATTGGAATAAATCAGTATTAAATTTTTAAATGCCCAGGACAGAGAATGGCCTCATGAGCTTCTTGCTGCAAAAAGGTGCATATGTTGAGCTCTCAGACAAGTACAAGAATTTATCTCGTTTTATAAAAATGTATTAAAGACACTCACATCTCTATTAGAAGAATTTTACCAAATGACAGGAACATCCCCAAACTGGAACTTCCATGGGCTTTGTTCTTTTCTGAATTTGTGAATGAATTACCACCCATATAACCAGCTGATTATGTAAATCTTCAAGACAACTAACTGCCTCTGGACCTGGGCCCGTTACTACAACAACAAATTTCTTCTGGTTTTATCATTGAATTCTGAAAAAAATTTCGATTTTGCTTCTAAACTATGCTTTAATAAAACAACTCTGCCTACCCCATATTCTATATACCATATAACTGCAGCTATAGTGAAGCAAAATATGAGAATCATTTTAATAAGTAGTATACTGTTCCCAATTAGTTGCTAACCTACATCCCTAACCATAGCCATGTGACTGACAATGCCTCTTAGTGGCAGGAATAGATTTCATTGCCCCCTAAATGACAAAGTTGATTATGCGACCTATATTAGCTAAATTAATGCACTGGAAATAGTGCACACCACATCCAATTAGACGGCCTAAGAGTCATTGCTCCCTTGTCCGTTGACACTTTTCCCCTGTGCCATGAGCACAACATGCCCCAGATAGTGGTAGCTCCTTTAGCCCAGATCCTGGCTGGATAAAGACATACAGAGCAAAGGCACAGCTAAGCTGCAGCCACTGCAGCTAAAACGAAATATGAACAAGAAATATAAATCTTTGTTGTTCTAAATTATGGATATTTTATTTATTATGAAACCAAAACCTTAGCAAAACTGACATACTAGTATAATACTGTTTTTTTATTTCATTATCAATTGACAGAGATGCCAGTATATTCCCACATTGTACTGAATGCATTTACAAATGTACTTTTATTGTCATAGTTTCTATAATTTAAAATTTGGAATTTTGAGGTTGAAAACACAGTAACTTTCAACCTATAGCCCTAATTGTTATTGTTGTTGTTTTAACATATTTTTATTGATTTCAGAGAGGAAGGAACAGGGAGAGAGAGACAGAAACATCACTGATAAAAGAGAATCAAACCGTGACCTCCTGGTTCATAGGTTGAGGCTCAACCACTGAGCCACAACCACCCCCCCTCACCCTCCCCTGCCCAGCTAGCCCTAGTATTTTACATAACAATAGTGTGATGCAGCTTGGGAGGCTGGTATGGTTATTCTTCTGCTACAATGTCCCCCTGGTAATTCTCTGAAGGCATCCTAGACTTTCATATTGTGAGTGTTGTTCTGACATCCAGAAGGCCCCTGTCTTCCACACAACTCTTCATTTCCACCTGTAAAAGTTCTCTATGCCAAGGGTTTGGGCTCAAATACCACATCCCACTTTAAATCTCTGATCCTTTCCGTGGAATCAATTTCACCGTCTCCTCTGCTTTCATGCTACTTATCTTTTTACTTCAGAGGACCTAGAATGTAAGCTCCTTGAGGTCAGGGGCATTTGCTGTTTGTTCATCCCTCTTTTCCTAAAGCCTAGAGCAGCACATGGCCACGAGCAGGTGCACTGCACATGCTATGGGTGAACGAAGTCAAGCACTTTGCACAGCCTGCTCTGCATTCTATCACTCACCACAAGATAAGCACTGAGCAGAAAAAGTCTGTATCTTGCTCAACTTTTTATCCAGAGTACCTCACACGGGGACTTGAACATAAAAAATGTTTATTGCTCAATGTGAATTTAACCAAAAATCTATAATATGATCAGTCCCTATTTCTATCAAAATACTTTTTGAATGACTAGTTTTTATGACTATTCTACCAGTTCAATTGTCTGATACCCAATTGGCCTATATAATATGTATGGAAACGATATTAAAAGATCACAGATCATTTGTGAGATAGCCATTTTAGATAGATATAGCTAGCAAATCTGAGAAATGAATATTTGTTATTACTAAATTTTTCTAGTTTTATTATAATGGTTATCCCCAGCGTTCTTTAAATTCTGGATGTCTGACTACATCTATAATTATCACAATATTCCCTTGGCTGTTCTGCAGTATCTCTCACTTTTTGAGTTGGATTTTTCTGCCCTGATTTATAAAAAAAAATCTGTAATGTCACATTGGTATGATTGGATCTATACTTAAGACAGCTAAAGCCTGAGATGATGACAAAGAACATGGATTTTCCCAGTTTAGTGTCTGTGCACACCTTTGTCCTCTTCCTATGACAGCTAAAGAATCAGAGGCCCTCATCCCAGTACTACCGGTGATGTTGGCTCTCGTTTCTTGAGTTCAGCAAAGAATTCAGAGCCAAGAACTTTAGCACAAGAGGAAGAGGAAGTTTATTTCGCGTGCCAAACAAAAGCACACTCAAAGAGAAGACTGGAGCAGGCTGCTCAGAGTGTAGCCTTGACCTTTTACAAAGAAAGTCACAGAGGCAGAAGGGCCCTTGGCGACAGATTCATGGCGTTAGCCCGGGATAAGCAGCCACTGCCCATTGCACCCCTCACTGCAAGCCTCATGGAGACTCTTAGGGCTACAAAAAGGAAAGAAAGGAAAGATGCACCTGAAGAAAGAAGGCACGGGCATGCTCTAAAGAAAAAGAGGATGCACACACTGGGTCCTTTTTCTTAAGGGTTTTTATCTGTTTTCTAAAGGTGGGATTTTAGGGGACATCTCACGGAAGGATGGCAACAGAATATTCATCAGCTTTCCAGGTGTGTCCTTTAATACACTGATGCATCAAAATGAGCATATAGGTCCTTCTCTGGTTAGTTTCACCTTCAAAGAATGTCAGTGAAGAAGGACTGGGACCAAGGCTGGTCTGCCCCTTCAGAGTCTGGAATGTGTAAGATAAGACCTTGAGATTTATTACCTGGCTGTAAATGGCTCAGCTAGTTTGTTCAGCTATCTGTCTCAGTTTCCCCATTCCACTTGCCAAGGAATTTTCCTAGCTTCTTACTATCCTGCCTCGCCAGCAAATATTATCACAACCAACGCCGGGGGCTATGAACTCTTTACCCTTCAATTTGGTCACTCTTAATTTGATTCATTGCTTCAACAAGTCATCACTGCAAGTTTACTACAGAGGTTGGCTGCAGGCCAAATCCAGAGTGAAGAAAGGTTTTGTTTGTACTTGGCTAGTGTTTTAAGTTCAAATTCTGAATCAGCTGACATGTTTTAAAAATCAAAACGTTTTACATAAAAGACACATTTCTGGTGCCTCTTGGAAAACAGATGTGACCACACAGGGACTGTTTCTGGATGGCAGCATCGGCTGGACTGGAGAGGTGGCGGTTTTCCCTCCAGTGGAGCATATGCTCTCACTTTGCTGCAGTCCGAAACACTCCTGGTGTCTGATACCAGACGTGCATTAATTTACATAACCATGTAAGCATATGAGTTTGCAATACCCCACTTCCTAGGTCCCCAACACTGTGCAAAGTGCTCTAGTCCATGGCGAAGAGGGGTATTTGTGAATACACAAAGCCATCCTCATTTACAGCACAGTGGTTCTCAAACTGCAGTCTGTGGGGTCTTCTGCTTTATTTTCTCCCCATGTTGTTATTGATTTCAGAGAGAGGAAGGAAGAGCGAGAGAGAGATAGAAACATCAACAATGAGAGAGAATCATCGATCGAGGCCACAAGCAAAGCATGTACCCTGAACCATGACCTCCTGGTTCATCGGTCAATGCTCAACCACTGAGCAACACCAGCCGGGCTGTGGGGTCTTCTTGATCCTACCACGCCATCCTGAGGTCAAAACTATTTTCGCTGAAACCGGTTTGGCTCAGTGGATGGAGCGTCGGCCTGCAGACTGAAGGGTCCCAGGTTCGATTCCAGTCAAGGGCATGTACCTGGGTTGCGGGCACATCCCCAGTAGGAGGTGTGCAGGAGGCAGCTGATCGATGTTTCTCTCTCATCGATGTTTCTAACTCTCTATCTCTCTCCCTTCCTCTCTGTAAAAAATCAATAAAATATATTTTTAAAAAAACAACTATTTTCATAATAAAGATGTTAATTGACTTTTCACTATGCTGATATCTGCACTGATAAACAATGGTGGTAAAACTGCTGGAGTCTTAGCACCAATCAAGGCAGTGGTACCAAATCATAGTAATAGTCATTATATTTTCCATGTCATGCACTCGAAGTGAAATAGAAGAAACCCAGCTTCATTTAAGAATGTCAGTGATGAAGCAACACATTGCATTTAGTAAAGCTAGGTTCTATTAAATCTTGACCCTTGAGTACACAACTCTTTAATAATTCTGTGACAAAATGGGAACTGCATATAAAACACTCTGTTGCAAGTTCAAGTGCGAATATTGTGTGATTGCATTGTGAGCTGAAGGTGCGTCATGAAACACCACTTTTCTTGAAAGAACAACTGACAGAGTAAATATCAAATATTTAACAGATATTTCCTTGCAAATGAATGAAGTGAGATGTCACATTAAGAAAAACAACTAACAACATCTGTTACCAATGATAAATTTGAGCTCTCTAGAAAAAAAAAATTAAAAGAATTTTAGGGAACTTGTATCTGCTAACATGAGCTTGACAGCTTTCCAAAAACTAAAGACTTTTTTATAAGAACAATCATAATATTAACACATACTTTTTTGATACTGTGTGAAATGGGCCCAGCTTGGAAGAGCGAGCCAACATTTCCCTGATGTCTAATGCATGGTGCTACAAAAATAAAGTAAAAGATACTTTGCAAGACAGAACGGTGGTTTTAGTGGAACAAGGTACAAAGCATTACCTGTGTTTTCAGACTCCACTTTGCAACCAAGCCTCAAAAAGCTGCCACTTGTCAAGCCTTGAAGTACCAGTAGTGTTAAAGAAGACTATTCACAGTGATCTGAGAAAACTTAAAATACTCTATTCCTTCCAACTACGAATCTGTCCAAGGCCTGATTTTCTTCATATACTTCAACCAAAATACATTGCAACAGACTGAATGGAGAAGCAGACATGGAAATCAAGCTGTTTCTATAAAGCCAGTCATTAAAGAAAGCTGCAAGAATTAAAAACAATGTCATTGTTCTATTTTTTATTTTTGAAATTCAATTACTTTTATAAAATATATAATTTATGTTCCCAAATAATGGGCTCATTTTGCTATTTTAAATGAACTGTTGAATATATATTTTTAAAATGTATCAGTTTAAATTTCTAGTGCAATAAACAACACTGCATATAACCCACCTTAACAAAGATTCCTTTTGAGGGATGTCATTAATAATTTTTTTAAACTATAAAATTGTCCTGCGACCAAAAGTCTGAGATTTGTTGCTTTAGCAAACATCGATAATCTCATTTATTTTAATGAAATACACATTATAGCTGTTGCGAATTTTACTGTCATTTCTGAAAGGGAAAGAACAAAAATCTATATTTTCTGAATCTGAATCACTAGCATTCAAAAATTTTTAATCTTTCAAAGGCACTTATAGTAAACAGGTGGGTATAATAACTAACAAGATATTAATAAATATTCAAAAGTACTATTTTTCAGTAGCTGCTATTCAATAGATGAGGGAATTATCCCAATTTTACTCCTTTTATATACTATCTACTATATGGATTTCCTCTTCTGAGACAGCAACTCAGCAGAAAATTTTAATTTTAGTAAGTAGAAATTATACATAATGACACATATGTACGTCTGTGTATGTGTTCTTAGATAGATATAGAGATATAGATACATAGTTACATAGATATCTCCCTGGGTTATAACAACAGTTAATTGTGGTCTTGTGATTCCCATACCCACTCCTGAGGTCTGCAGTCGGCATCCATTTGTTGCTGCTGTAACAAACAAAGGCACATCAATGTATCGTCTTAAAAGTTCTGTGGCTAACATTAACATGTTGGCAGGTTGCATTTCCCTTCTGGAAGTGGAGAATCAGCTTCCTTGCCTTTTCCAGCTCCTAGAACACTCCTTCTTTTTCAAAGCCAGCAACGCTGCATCTCTCTCTGCTATGGCCCATATCCCTCTGATCACAGCTGGGAAAGGTTTAAAGGACCCCTGTGATTACATTGGGAAATTTAGGACAGTCTCCCCATGTAAGGATGCATATTTTCTAAATTCCAATTTCATCCTAGCGGGCTTGGCTCAGTGGATAGAGCTTCGGCCTGTGGACTGAAGGGTCCCAGGTTCAATTCCAGTCAAGGGCACACAACTAGGTTGCAGGCTTGATCTCTAGCCCTTGTGGGGTGTGTATGGGAGGCAACTAATCAATGTGTCTCTCTCACATCAATGTTTCTCTCTGTGTCTTTCCCCTCCCTTCCACTCTCTCTAAAAATCAATGGAAAAATATCCTTGGGTGAAGGTTAACAAAATAATAATAATAATAATAATAATAATAATAATAATAATAGATAAATCCTGTTTGCTTCCTAAGTTAACATAGTCACAGGTTCTAGAAATTAGTATATGGTCTTCTTTGGGGGACAAGGGAGGATATTATTGTGCCTACTACACAGTCAAATGAAGTAAATGAACAGCTTCTTCATAAATCCTGTATATGCATTAACATATATATCACAGTAACCCTGCTGAATGGCAAATAGTGATTTTCAGTAAATGACCATTCTCTCTGTTACAGTAAATCTCCTGCTACTTTCATCAAAGGAAAGCACTGTGACTTGAAAAGCAGCTGTATATTGGGGGAAAGCCAAACCATCTGATTATTAAAATAACTACATATGGAAAATTAAAAGCTCTGAAAGAATTATTCTCCCATTGACGTATAGGTATTTTTTTATTCTTGGGCCACAGTGCCCCAAAAGTAAATGATTGACAAAACTAAAAAGCAAACACATGCACCAGGCAAACATACCACCCTCACCCTCACCCCTCTATACACACACATTTGTTTTCAGTTAACTGAAGTCTTTCCTAGTTTTTTGAATAAAATCTGACTCTGTAAAAAATGTCAATATTTTTCATTGCAGCTGAAGATGCATTTAACATTCATTGCATGTTTTTAACCAAGTTGGTTAATTATGGCAAATCATATTCCAAGACACTAATGGCCAACTGTGCCTATCCTGAGCAGAGCTATGACCAGAGGGGGCTGTGCAGTGACAGATCATTCATTCTCCTATAATTGTGTCCTGCCTGGCATCTTCTGGGTTCACTCAGTGTAGTACAGACCAGTAGTATTTAAGCAACAGAAAAAGAACACCTAGGACAGTGAATATGGGAATTTTTTTAAAAGAGAGGATAAGAAGCTATGATACCAATACATCATTATCACACATATCATCCTAAACACACAGCACATACACGGGGCTTATCTACTTATACTAATAAAAGGATAATATGCTAATTAACCAGACATCTTCCGGACGACCATCCAGACATCCTTCCTGACAAATCCGGGCCTGAGCGAAGCCACCCACCCATGATCCTGGGCGCCAGCACCTGCGGCTGCAGCCCAGGAGAAGGAGGAGCTGTCCGACCATGGTTCCCTGTGGCTGCGGCCAACCTGGGTGAAGCTGGCCTGGGTCCCAGGTGTGGCGCCAAGGCAGAAGTGGTTAGGGGTGATCAGGCCAGCAGGGGAGCAGTTAGGGGCGATCAGGCAGGCAAGCAGTTAGGAGCCAGTGGTCCCAAATTGCGAGAGGCATGTCCGACTGCCAGCAGTTGGACACCCCCCAAAGGGTACCAGATTGGAGAGGGTGCAGGCTGGGCTGAGGGACGCCCCCCCATGCATGAATTTCATGCACCGGGCCTCTAGTCCTATCTAATAAAAGAGAAACATGGTAATTAGCCGTACATCCGCTACCCTTCCCACTGGTTAATCAGGGCGATATGCAAATTAACTGCCAGCCAAGATGGCGGCCGGCAGCCATGCACTGAAGCGAACAGGGAGGCTTGCTTGCTCCAGTGACAGCAGACTCCAACGTTCCCCACCTGACTTGCCGGCCTCTCAGCTGCAACTCTAAGCAACTATGTTGCAAATATAGAAGCTAAACAAAACCCCAGAAACCTGTGTTAGTCAGCCTGGCTTCAGCCAGCCAGACCGCAACATTGTATCAAATACAGAAGGTAAACAAAGGCCAGAAACCTGCTTTCAGCAGCCGAGGCCTCAGAGCTAAAGCTGGCCCAGAATGAAAAAAGAAAAAGAAAAAAAGGAGCGGTTTGGAGCTTCAGTCACCTGCCAGCCTGAAAACGGCCCTCAACCCCTCAGCCAGACTGGCCAGGCACTCCAGTGGGGACCCCCACCCTGATCCAGGACACCCTTCAGGGTAAACCAGCCGGCCCCCACCCGTGCACCAGGCCTCTATTCTATATAGTAAAAGGGTAATATGTCTCCCAACACCAGGATCAGCGGAGCCGCAAGGCCTCCCGGCACTGGGATCAGCATGACAGGGGGCAGCGCCCAAACCCCCTGATCGCCCTGCGGCTCTGTGTGTGACAGGGGGCGGGGCCACAACCTCCCTATCCGCCCTGCTCTGTTTGTGACAGGGGAAGGCACCCCAACCCCCTGATCAGCCCTGCTCTGTGCCTGATAGGGGGGAGCTCCCCAACCCCCTGATTGCCCTGCAGCTCTGTGTGTGACAGGGTGCGGCGCCCCAACCCCCTGATCAGCCCTGCTCTGTGTGTGACAGGGTGCAGCACCCCAACCCCCTGATCGGCCCTGCTCTGTGGGTGATAGAGGGCGGCGCCCCAATCTCCACCCCCCCCCCCACGGGCCCTGCTCTGTGTGGTGATGGAGTAGAAGCCATAACCTCCCCATCAGCCCTGCCCTGAGTGTGAACAGTGGCAGGCGACCCAACCCCTGATCGGCCCTGCTCTGTGCATGACAAGGGGGCAAAGGCCAAACCCCCCGATTGGCCCTGCTCTGGGGGAGGCAGGGGGCGACGCCGCAAATTCCCTATTGACCCTGCCTTGAGTGTGACAGCGGGCGGTGCCCCAACCCCCCAATCGGCTGTACCCTGAGCGTGACTAGGGGTGGCATCGCAACCTCCCGATCCGCCCTGCTCTGTGCATGACAGGGGACAGTGCCCCAACTCCCCAATAGGCCCTGCTCTGAGCCCGACCAGGGGCTGCACCTAGGGATTGGGCCTGCCCTCTGCCACCCGGGAGCAGGCCTAAGCCAGCAGGTCATTATCTCCTGAGGGGTCCCAGACTGTGAGAGGGCACAGGACGGGCTGAGGGACCCCCTCTCCCCCCCGAGTGCACAAATTTTTGTGCACCAGGCCTCTAGTATATATATAAAAGCCTAAGTGACTGTTCGACCAGTAGCTATGATGTGCACTGACCACCAGGGAGCAGATGCTCAATGTACAGGTATGGAAACATGGAACAGACTGATGAACTTCAGAAAGAAGGAGGGAGTGCAGGAAGAGATTAACCAAAGATGTTATATGCATACTAGAGGCCCGGTACACAGATTCATGCACCAGTGGGGTCCCTCAGCCTGGCCTGTGGGGATAGAGCCGAAATCTGCAGTCTGACATCCCCCAAGGGGTTCCGTATTGCGAGAGGGCGCAGGCCAGGCGGAGCCTCTAGTGCACTGGGCCTCTAGTTTTTGATATGATGAAACACGATGCCTAATTATGTTCACTTCTTTAGGTCTATGAGCAACTGTAATATTTACCACAAAGTTATACACGTACATGTTGCTCCTCTGGGCATCTACCAGCATACATCTATATGTTTGTTTTTAAATTGTGATGTGTACACAAAATACCACTTCATATTTAAGAAAAAAATTACTTATCAATCTCCTCAATGAAATAAGAAAAGAATAAAAGCACAGGTAATTTTTAATCTCCAGCCTACATCTGGAGAAACTGAATATAACATATTAATTTAATGGGTGCCCTTAGGTCACTAATGAGTCAGAAATAAAGTCAGAAACTTAATTTCCATTCTGCTGATTTTTACACCATTATATCCAATTCCCAAAGACTCAATAATAAAATATCAACAGTCACTTGTAGGTAATAATGTTTCTTCAATACTTGCAAGTAGTTTCCTCTAGGGGTAAACACTTATACCTATATCTATTTAATAATAATTCTAAATTGTGCCAAAGAAATAAAACTGATATCACTATTCTGAAACACAAAAAAATGCTGACATTTATTTCACATTTAACATTTGTGTGCAGGTTGATTCTATCAATAAAAGTATTGGTCCCAAACCAGGATTTAAATTAATTTCCCATCTTATATTATTAATAGCTAGACAACCAAGAAACTTCAGTGCCCTTACTGGAGGCACAATTCAACCCCAAACAGCTCCAAACCATCTTTCTGGCTCCTCCGTAGTACACCCAATATGCACACATGTCACGCAACTTTCCAGATGCTCCTTTTAAAAATAAAACATGGCCCTAGCCAGTTTGGCTCAGTGGATAGAGTGGCAGCCCACCTACTGAAGAGTCCTGGGTTCAATTCTGGTCAAGGACACGTACCTTAGTTGCAGGTTCTATTCCAAGCCCTGATCAGGGCATGTGTGGGAGGCAACTAATCGATGTATCTCTCCCACATCAATTTTACTTTCTCCCTGTCTCCCTCCCTTCTGCTCTCTCTAAACATCAATGGGAAAATATCCTCAGGTGAGGATTAACAATAAAAATAAATAAATAAAATAAAACATGATGGAAGGCTCCAGGCTCCTAGAGTTCTGCTTAACCACCTGCCCCCATCTGGGTCCCCAGATTTGGTCCTAACTTTGGGCAGAACTGAGGATGGGACCCCAGGGGCCAGCAAACCTGGAGGCTTCCGTTCAGAGCCACAGAGGGCATACCAGGTATTACCAAGCTGCCCATCCCCACCCTAACCTCTCCAGGGCATCAGGCCCCTGTCCCATATGAGGGAACAAGAATGAGACTAGAGCAGCAACGGGTGCCCAGGGGCCAGGAGCGAGAGGCAGGCACAGGGGCTGAGGCCCCTGCACAATACACCTGCCCCTTCCTAGCGCCTGTCCACCACTCCCCAAGCCAAGGAACAGACAGCCAGGTCTTGGAGATCTGCCTGTGTATACCTTCCTGCTTTCATCTCTTACCACTTCTCTACCACTAACAACTGCAGTTCTTTGAGGGCCTGGACCTCATCATGGTGTCTCCCCTCTCCGGGCCTTCACACAGACATGCCCTTTGTCCACAACTTCACTGGGTAATACCTACTCTTACACTCTGCTCAGGTGGTCCTCCCTAACTCTGACAGCACCTGGGACATACCTTTTCATAACAAGCCCACAGTGTAGCCACCTGACCACCTGTCCAACACTCACCAGAGCAGGAGTCCCTGCCACCTTCACTCGGCTGCCCCCAGCCCCCGGCACAGGTCTGGGCATGCTGACTGCTGGTGAGTAAATGAATGCACAGCATTCGTAGATGGCCTTGACCATGGGGCTTAAGAGCACTTTAGAGATTGCTGTTTCACGTTGCTTTGCTTGGCACTGAATGTCTTATCTTCCCATGATTTTGTTGAAATGCCTTGTTTGACAAAGCCTTTCTTCACAGGTAAATGTCAGCCCACAACTAGTCCCAGAATGTCAAAACTGGGAGCTTCCTCCAAGACCATGGGGCGATGACCCTTCTTGTGTTTCGGCTGAAGGAAATAAAACCCAGAGCAGTGAAGTGACCCGCCCAAGTCCCGCCAGTTCTTAGGTGACAGAGTTGAGCTTGAATCAGTCTCTCCACTCAGGTGGATGCTCTACTTACTAATCTCTAACTCCGTTTCAGAATTCTGGGGACTGTATGCAGATTTCCCAAGTCCACACTGTGCACTGTGAGTCCAGGCCACACTGTTGGCTCCTCCGTATTTTATCTCCTATCCCACAGGCTGCACTTTCTTGAAATAAACTCCGCAAAAGGGCATCCCGACACACACTTCTAATAACATTCAAATGATGCAATTCAGGCTGTTTCCCCATCCTCAATCCTCTTGCTTCCACTGCCTTAGGCTCCCTTCATATGGATCTATTTTTCTGTGATTCCAAGAGGAATTTTTCAATTTCTGGGCTGCAGAACTAGCCCCATGTGCATGTTTATAGCAATGTGCAGTCATTCACAGTTTGTTCTTTTAAAAATAGTTTTCTTTTTAAAAGCCCCCTTTTTGGGGGAAACATGTTTCCCAAGACTTACGTTTTGAATTGCTGGTTCAAATCAATGGGTCACATAGGAAGAAAATGAACAGTCTTTCTGACTGCAGATCAAGATCCTCTTTTTTCACTGTAATTGCTATTATTTTATCCTAAATATAAAAGTATTTCTAGGGCTACAGGATTATAAAACAAAAGGTTTATAATGATTTTTCTATAAATTGGTGACATACAGCATAGATAAGGAATATGTGAGAAAATGGCTCTTCTCAAAAAAAGCAAAATTGGAATGAAACCCTACCATAAAATACAGTTGTGACCAGAAATACATTATGCTTGTGCAATATTGTGATAAAAATATTCTGCATCACCATGCAATATAAATGAAGGCCTAACATTTCACAGCAACATAAATCAAGGAAAATATTACCAATGGTCCCTGGCAGGGCCACCTGTGAAACAGGAGCTCCTAAAACTTGAATTTCTGGAATTTTGGGTGTCTTCAGTTGCACTTCTAAGGCTTTATTTCAACTTTCAGAAAAGAGTGTATCATAAGTATTTGTCTAAGCCATAACAGCATGGAGGATGACCTGTAACCTAATAAATCAGAGTTGAGAATCCATGAGCACAGGGCAAGGTTAGCAAGAGAGAAACATGGTCAACGAACAAACACTGCTCCTACATGAACTGCAAATAGAAACTCAACTTGCTGTGAATGTGTTGGAATCACTGAGTTACTATAAAATCTAAATGCTCAGGTTTGCATTAAGGAATTTCATGCATTTTGGTCTCTCTGAGTTTACAAATCCTAATTTCAATTTTCACCTTTATTTTCCCACTAGCAAATTTAAAATATCCCTGAAATATACTCAAATACCTAAGATATAATAAAGTCCTCATTTTTATAGATTGAAATTAGTGTATATTTAATCTGTCTTTCCAATTCTCCCATATTCTTGATTATCATTAAAAGACAACAAATTTAACCAAAAAATAGCATATATAATTAAGGCCAGTTGTTTCATTCTATCTAATGAAACTGACTATAAATCCAACAAATTATTGGTTCTTTTATATTTTGTAAAATAGATATTAAGATACTCCTAAAACAAATCACTTATGTTCACAGTAAATGAAACTCAAAGCATCATTTTCTAAAGTTTATGAAGCTTGGAGGCCAAATTAGGAGACTATATCTTGCAGCTGATCCACTGCCACAGAAAATATTTTGAAAAATAAAACTTGGAGATGCAACTCATACATTATCTTGTCATTTTAGCAGTACCAATACTTAGTTAATGATAACTCTATATTCTGAAACACAAACCCAAATCACTTTTTAGAGATTCCAAACCTTATTTTCAAACCACTTGAACACAATCACCCAGTAAATCTAATACCATAGTCAGCCCATGTGACTGTGGTATTCCCTCCTCTTCCGGCACTGTCCTGGTATATGACACCGCCACCCACCTGAACGATTAACCCAGAAATCCAGGAGTCATTTCGTCTCTTCCCTCTGCCTGCCCTCTAGACATTCCCTCTAGACAATTTTGTCTAGAATCAGGTCTTGAGATCTGTCCAATGGTATACTGGCAAATGGCACTTTGTGCATAACAGAGACAATGGCCTGAAGCATTAGAAAATTTTTTGACTAATCTAAATTTTGGAAAGCAACAAATCTTGTGTGCCAACAGTCAGGAACAAGAAGAAAGATAAGTATGGAATCTTAGATTCAGAATATATTGCTTTAAGCCCAGATTTGAGTAAATTCCACAGCAATAGGATGGTGAAGACCTGGGGGTAGGTGAAGGAGGGAGGGGCTGGGAGGAGAAGAGTAAAGGGGGGGGGGGGGAAATGGGAGACATCTGTAATACTATCAACAATAAAAAATGTATATTAAAAAAATAAATGCCAATGAGACTGCAGGCAAATCTATCACCAAATGCTTCTTTTCTATCTAAATATGCCCTCTGGTCACATAAAAATAAAAGTCTTCACTTAATTAGCATTTACCTTTTAAAAAATGTAAATATGTAACTATGTCTCTTAACTTCTTAGAATCAACAACCCAATTAAGAAATGGGCAAAGGGCCTGAGTAAACACTTCTCCACAGGGGACATACAGATGGCCAATAAACATATGAAAGGATGATCAAATATTTATCTTTAATAGATATTATCAAATGGTTTTCCAGAGAGAATACTATTCCCCCACTTAGGTATATGAAAATTTCAGTTGCTCCATTTCCTCACCAACATCTGAAATTTTTCAGTCTTTTTTTTCCCTTTTAATCATTCTGGTGAACATAGAGTACTATTGTTTTGTTTGTTTGTTTATTGTCTCCTCACTGAATGAAAAACATTGAAGGCATTTTCACATGTTCATTGGCCAATTAAATAGCCTATTTTATAAAGTGCTCACTTAAGTTTCTTATACATTTTTAAAGGATTCTTCTTTTTGTTACTGTTGTGTATATATTTTTATATAGTGTAAACATAGGCCCTTTGGCAGATAAATGTCTGACAAATGTCTTCTCTTACCCTGAAGCTTGCCTTTTCACTCTCTCAGTGATGTTTTCTGATGAACGAAAGTTCTTTTTTGTTCTTTTTATTGAATTTATTGGGGTAACACTGGTTAACAAAATTATATAGGTCTCAGGTGCACAATTCCACACACATCATCTGTACACCGTATGGTGTGTTCACCACCTCAAGGCAAGTCTCCATCCATCACCATTTATTCCCTCTTTACCCTCCTCCCACATCTCACGGCGGTCATCCTCTACACTGTTATCCGTGTCCATGAGTTTGTTCTCCTTTTGTTTACTTTTTTAACGTAGTTCAATTCATCAACTTTTTTCCTTTAATGCTAGTGCTTTTTGTGTCCCATTATGCAAAATGTGTGCCTACCTTTGCCAAGGTCGTGAAAATATTTCCCTATGCTTTCTTCGTTAAGCTTTATTGTTGTATCTTTCAAAAGGGCCACGTTTTATCTGTAGGCTTAGTGGTGGAGCAGACATTTTACTAACAAGCACTCATAAATGCTGGAACTTTAGTCATTGTACAAAAAGTCATGAAGCAAAGACAAAGGCAAACATTCCTTCCCTGCTTTACTTTATGCAAAATGAAGAAGAAAAGCAGCCTGGGGAGAAGGGAGGGAGGGAAGGAAGGAAGGGAGGGAGGGAGGGAGGGAGAGAGAGAGAGAGAGAGAGAGAGAGAGAGAGAGAGAGAGAGAGAGAGAGAGAAAAGAAAAAAGAAGAGAAGAGAAGAGAAGAGAAGAGAAGAGAAGAGAAGAGAAGAGAAGAGAAGAGAAGAGAAAGAAAAGGAAAGGAAAGGAAAGGAAAGGAAAGGAAAGGAAAGGAAAGGAAAGGAAAGGAAAGGAAAGGAAAGGAAAGAAAAGAAAAGAAAAGAAAAGAAAAGAAAAGAAAAGAAAAGAAGAAAGGAAGGAGACGCTTCACCTTGAATATATTCCAAAGCTGGGTTCCCAAGTCCTTGTCAATGTTCCTTTCCCACAGAAACCTCTGGAGATCGCCTTGCAATGACTCCAGGAGGCTCATCCTGCTTCCTCCCAGGGACGCTGAGGCAGGGATCTGGGGAGCTGCCCATCTACCACGTGCCAAAGGTGAGGAAAGATAAGACCAAGAACAGCTGGGACATCCATGTCCTTGCTGGGGGGAAAATCAGACTCACGGAGCAACGTGATTTCCTCCAAATTGCTGAGACATTCCCTAACCTCTTTAAAGAAAGGTGTTAAAGGTGAACCGGTTACATTATAACCAGAACATTCTGCTGTTCTCCAATAAATACAGGGGAAATGGATGGCCCTGTGGGTTACTTGAATTACTGAAAAACTGAGAATTTTTTTAAAGAGAGCAGGAAAGACTTTGAGAAGAGTCCTTGGCAAGTCTTAGAATTCCTACAAACTTCGTTCAGTGATATAATGAATCTTTTTCCTACAATGTGGCCTGACATGATTTTGCAGTTGGTTCCTTTCAGATAAGGGTGCTCCTTAGAATTTTCTTTCTTGCAATTACATTTCAAAATATGTTTATTTCCATACTCTGAAAGTTGGTAATGTGACTGAACTAGTCATCTATTAGTGTTTGCAAGAAATGGTGTGAGACTATTATAAAGTGTGGAAAGGGGAATTACTTGCCGGCAATAACGCGAATAAATTTTGTCCATGTTTTGATTAATGGCAATGTCCCTCCCGGTGAGGAAGAGTCCCAGGGAAATACATGCTGCTGGACCCTGTCATATGCCGTGCTGAGTCCAACGACCTAACGCTGGCTAATCATGGGGTTGATGGGAAATAACTGTTGTCAGACAGTCTTAAAGACACTAAATCAAACATATTTTAGTATGTTGGTGACAATGATGAAAGGGAAACAGTCCCCAGGATACATGCAAAGTGATTAGTTACACAATAAAGGTACAACTATGCCTGATAAACCATCTGATATAAAATCTCTAAAAACTATAGTATCAGCAGGAGGGAAACCTAGGCTAAGTAAATAATCAAAATATAAACAGACCTCATTTTATGGTCCTTTGTTCTGCATGCTCTCGACTTCTCTGTTTCAACATTTCACTGTCGGAAACAGAACTCAGTAGTAAGGTCCATTTTGATCTTGATTCCTGCTTAAAGGTGTTATTTCGAGAATGTTCAGCACCAACTGCAAAGGCAGCAACAGTCATTGAAGGCCCAGTCCTTAAATACCAGGATCCTGGGACAATCCCCACATGTAGTCATTGTTTTTAATCAATCATTGTACCTGAGTATCTTGAGTAAAATGTTTCATCTCCCTGCTACTAGTAATTTATAGTACTAACTTGAAGCAGGAAGAAAAAAACAGAAGCAAAGGAAGACTGTACCTATGGTTTTAAACCATTTTTCTCATAGCAATTTAAGTACAGTCTCGAGGTCCTCTTGAATAAGGCATGACCCTGAAGATATAATGCTGATTTCCACAGACAGGTTTACACTGGCCTTTAATTTCCTGAGTTTCAGAATTCCAAATGTGGATTGTGATTATAAAACAATCACCTATCATTTTATGGTCATTCATTAAATTATTTGGTTATTTTATCTCTCCCTCTTTCCTGTTATATTGTAAATGCTGTGAGAGCAAGGACTGTAGGTGCTTCTCCTCAGCAGTATATCCCCTGAACCTAGTATAATATTAGCAAGACTAGGCTTATTATCCCCACTTGATGGGTTAAAAAACAAACTGAGGCTCTAATTAGTTGACTGTAGTAGCAAGTCAGGGCAAAACTCTGATCTGGAAGCAGGTATATTGATTTCAAATGAAAGCTCACTCTCTTGTACTCTACCGCCTCCCATTGTTATATATGATCTGATAGTTATCGTTTCAAAAACACACACCTACTCTTTCATATCTCTCACCCAACTCTTATTAATTATGTGGATAGTCTTTGTCAATTAAAGTTGCTTATTAAATACTGCCATTCATATAAATACATCCACTCATTTTTTCCAAGTACTAAAAACAGTGTTTCTCCACAATTGCTTCAATTAAAGTTTCTATTAAAGTGTTTTTCCTCTAATGCTACCCTTTATGGATAAGCTGCAGAGCACAATTACTGGCATATATGTTTGGAGTTGTGTGTTGTTTTTTTAATCAAATCGGTTTTTTTATTCTTTAGCTTCAATCCCAAGTAAGGTTAAAAGTTAAAGATGTAAAACACTAAAGAAACACGCTAATTTGCTTTCGTGCCCTCGGACTGATCACAAGGGAGCAGGATATGGCCTCTGTAAAGAAGGAAGCAGATAACCTGGTAAAACCACAGCAGCTCAGAAGGAAGCCCATGACTGGAGAGCGCAGCCTCTGGTTACTGAGGGACAGCTTTTATGGCGCCAGATGGAGCGGGCCCGTTTGTTCCTCCCCACAGGCTCACAAGTAGAGTGACTGGAGAAGAATTAATTACTGTATTTTTTGTTGTGGTTGCACATTTAGAACAATTGTTTCTGTGAGTTTCGTAAAACCAGGACAATGCGATGTCCTCAGTTGTGAGACCAGGGCCATTTGTCAAGATGGGGAACACGCTTTCTCGCCTGGCCCTCATCCCCACAGGCCCGATGTCAGCTCGAGGTCTGGGCCATCCATCGTCACAGCTCTCTTTCCATGCACACCTAGCACTCCTTCTCCACAGTCTTCCTCATTCACGTTCTTGTTCACACCATTGAAAAAGGATGTTCGTTCAGGTCTGTGCCTTTTCCTTGCAAAATAACCTCAGTCTTTTGCCATTTTTCTATGCCTAGAAGGTTCCTTGTTATTCCCAAGTCTTACCAGCAAGAAGAGGTAAGATAATATCCCACATACATTTGAGTTAGTCGGTCAGTCATACCTATTAGAAATAATTTCTTGAATAAGTGCTACATGTCAAAGCTTCAAACATAAACGAGATTCACTCAAATTTTCATGAACCTCAAATATCCTTACTTGCTCCAACAACATATGGGGTGTCTTCTTTTTTTTTTAATATTTTATTGATTTTTTACAGAGAGGAAGGGAGAGAGATAGATAGCTAGAAACATCGATGGGAGAGAAACATCGACCAGCTGCCTCCTGCACATCTCCCACGGGGGATGTGCCCGCAACCCAGGTACATGCCCTTGACCGGAATCGAACCCGGGACCCTTCAGTCCGCAGGCCGACGCTCTATCCACTGAGCAAAACCGGTCCTGGCTGGGGTGTCTTCTTATACAGGCATTACGAGGCAGACCATGCCCTGTGGAGACTGTCTCCTAGGCCACAGGGAAGGCAAGGGTAGGACTCCCAAATTAAATCCCACACATTTCACAAGGAAGAGTCAAAGTCAGTCAGTCCAAGGGTTGGCAGATCAGGAGGGTGGAATACACTGAAGCAGGCGTGGAGCATGTGCTGAATGCTGAACCTCAAGTCTGTTTCTGATTTTTAGGGACTGTAGTGATCCCTCAAGTGTGTCAGATTCCATCCAAATAGTATAGGTGAGCCCAGACCACTGGTAGCTCCAAGCTCACCATCAACCTCTTTTTCTGCCGATTCTGCTCAGCCTTCCAAAGAGGCAGCAACTGTGTCCTCCTCTGGTGTTCAAGGCCCCCTCAGTCTCTCAGACCTTCCATGCTCAAGGTCCTACAAGGGTCAAGTCTGTGACAGGCTCAAGGCTCAGCAAAAAGAGCTCTTTATTATTCGGTGTTTACTTTCCAATTCAACAACAAGGAGACTGTTTCATGCACTGTGGTAGTTGCAGAGGTTAAGTTAACAACACAAGCCTTGGCATTAGAACTGGAGTGCAATCTTAGTTGGACCCGTTGACCTGGAGGCAACTTTAGGCAAATAAATGAATGTCACTAAGCCTCAGTGTCCTCCCTTCTCTAAAGAGTGGAAATCACACCTCACTCACGAGATGGTTTCTAGGATGCACTCATTTTAAAAAATACAGATTCCTCATGAAACTAATATAAAATAATAATGAATATCAACTGTAATTGAAAAATAAAATTTAAAAATGCAGATTCCTGAGTGTACACCAGACTCACTGAACCAAAATCATTTAGGTGTTGAAACCAGAGAATCTACATGTTTGCTTACACCCACCAGTCAGTTCATACACAGACATGGCTGACATAGACTGCAAAACGCTGCAGTGAATCTTACCATAAAGAACAGGGTGTAACTGAACATCAGAATATCCTGGGAACTTTTCCCCACCCCTGCTCTAAAATAAAATGACTATTCCCATTCCTTGGACCAATGGGTATCCTACCATCTGTACTGCTTATAACCCAAGTTTCTGATAAAGATGACACCCTAGGAGTAAAAACAAAGTAGCCATGAACTTGTGAAAATTAATAGCATAGAAACATCTTAATAATATTTCTGTCTGTTATCTAGTTTCAGGAGGTATACAACTTGTATGCAACTAAGTATGTGCATCATGGCCTCTGTGATTAGCACTCTCCCCACTTTCTTTGGTGTTTTTTTTTTTGAAAAATATATTTGTACTGATTTGAGAGAGGAGGGAGAGGGAGAGAGAGATAGAAACATCAATGATGAGAATCATTGACTGGGTACCTCCTGCACGCCCCCTATACTGGGGAGAGAGCCTGCAACCCAGTCATGTGCATTGACTAGGAATCGAACCGTGACCTCCTGATTCATAGGTTGACGCTCAACCACTGAGCCACACTGGCCAGGCTCCCTTTGGTATTTTAAGAACTGATCATAAGGTGGAGGCTTGTCCTATGCTCAGTAGTCCAGTGGAGTGCAGAGGCCTGGCCAGGGGATGGAGGACTTGCCCTATCAGACCAACATCACGGAACTAAGCCACTTGATGATGAATAGAGATGCTCTTGGGATGGGGGGAGGGGTCAGGGGCAGGGAGACAAGCACCTTAGGCAGCATAAGTGTTGCTCTGGATTTATCAGACTCCTCTCTCCCTCCTGGATCCTGAAGCAGAGCCCTCACTTAAAAGAATGTGATGAGATTGTCGGCAGAGGGTCTTGACACAGCTCTCGCTGGATAAGACCTCAGCGTGAGCACCCAGCTCCTCTGATTCCCAAGGCAGCAAAAGTGCCTTGGAAAGCAGCTTGGCCAGGCTCTGGGGCAAAGAAGGAAAAAAACATGAGGAATGGGTAGAGAAGGAAGACAGAGGCTGAGAAATGTAAATTTTCCACAGGAATTCTAGGTTTCTTTGCACGTAAAGTCAAAATGAAACACCTCATAAATGGAGTGAAAAGAAGCAATTATTACTTTGCAGTTTTGTCTCAAATAAAAGAGGCTCTATAAACAGTGAAATGTATATCAAGTCAGCTTAAATAACTTTTAAACATGATCTAATCTCTCCACTCCCATAAGAATATTTATTTTTTGCTTTATCTTACCTTAATAAAAATTCAATGAAATGTGGTTTTACACACATCCATACATATGTAATTTTTGGAAAAACAGTCTTGATTTTCAAGCAGTCATGGTTTTAAAAGATAAGATAAAATTTTCAATCACAATGAAGCATTATTAGTTTATTTTTCCCGGATCACATTGAAGCATCATGTCTTATTAAACTAAAAATGAGTATCCTTCACATTATGGCAATACCAATAGTTTTCTAATGGAAAAATTCCCAAGTTTATTTTATCACCGCATCACTCAGGGCTGAGCACACATCAGTTAACCAGACTGCTTTTGTTTCCCTGCCTTGTCCTTTGCTTTTAATGTTGGTAATAATCTTCTTTGACACAATGAAATATAAAAAGGCAGTGAAATCTATTAAGATAGCGGATTTTTTGTTTTCAGCTTTAATAACATGCTTAGAAATGTCATTCCCACCACCTCAAAGGTACAGCCAACCTATTTACTCTCAGAATGTCTTCTAGGACTGTGTTCCTTCTTTCATGCTGCACTCCACCAGCCTTCCTTTGACACAGTATTTCTTTGCAGTAAGCATCTACATGCACAGTTGTTTTGGAAAATACTGTTAACTCCATTCTCCCTCTGCCTGTGGCAGATCTTGGAAGGGTCAGCACCTCAAGGCAAAATCTCCTAGTCAATCTGAAGGTGTTTACGGAGCAGCTACTCTCTAGGAAACACTGGGGCAGGAGGGAGGGGAACATGGAAGAAATAACGGACTCAGTCCCTGTAGTAAATGTCCACTTTATTTTTTATTGATTTTATTATTATTATTTTAGAGAGAGGAAGGAAGAGAGATCGAGAGATAGAAACATTGATGAGAGAGAAACATTGATCAGCTGCCTCCTGCACACCCCCTACTGAGGATGGAGCCCGCAACCTGAGCATATGCCCTGACCAGGAATCAAACCCTGACCTCCTGGTACATGGGCCGAGCTTAACCACGCCAACTGGGCATGAGTGTCCACTTTTAAATGGGGAAACAAAACAAATATGCATTAAATATATATATATCGCCATTGTGGGTTGAATTATGTCACCCCAAAAGATATTTTCGATTCCTAACCCTGTTATCTGTGAATATGACCTTATTTGGAAATTGGTGTCATGAAATTAAGATAAGATCATACTGCATTAGGATATGTCCTAAATCCAATGACTGGTGTCTTTACAAGAGAAAGAAGAGAGAGAGATGTGGACCCGGGATGCATTAGAGACACACAGAGGGAAGAAGTCTAAAGACAGAGGCAGAGAGCCAAGTGATGCCACCTCAAGCCAAGGAATGCCAGGAGCCGCCAGAAGCTGCAAGAAGCAAGGAAAGAGTGTTCCCCAGAGCCTTTGGAAGGAGCACGACCCTGCTGACACCTTTATGTTAGACTCCTGGCATCCAGAACTGTGGGATAACAAATTTCTCCCGTTTGAAGACACCTAGTTTGTGTTACTCTGTTTATGGTAGCCCTAGGAAACTAATTCAACATTCATATATTGCTCCTATTTGACAATTTGACAAGTACTTCAAGTTTTTCTAAGGATGCATCTGAGTGCTCTAGGCTAAGCTACTATCAGAATTTGAGGACTTTCACATCAAGATGACAAGGCAGATTCATACTTCATAACCATCACTGCTCCAGACTCTTAAGAAAAATCAAATAGAAAATCAGAAAATCACAAAGCTATACATGATCCAAAATAAACAGCTCTCTGAATCACAAACAAAACAACTATCCAACATGACTAGGGTGTTAAGATCTCAGCGTGCTGACCTCCAGGGTGAAAACAGCTTGGGGATCAATGGGACGGACCAGCATTGTTTCCTATGAGATGGGTCACTGGGCCCAGGCACACAGCTGTAAACCAGGGCGGGTGGAAGGCCCCTCAAGGCCATCCCTGTACCCCAGTGTGGAAGGCAGAATAATGGCCCCCCAAAGACGTCCACATCCTAATTCCTAGAACCTTTGGATAGGTTACATTACATGGCAAAGGCAAATTAAGGACAAGGATGGAACTAGGGTTGCTAATCAGGTGTTCTTAAAATACAGAGGTTGCCAAAGCCGGTTTGGCTCAGTGGATAGAGCGTTGGCCTGTGGATTGAAGGGTCCCGGGTTCGATTCCGGCCAAGGGCATGTACCTGGGTTGCGGGCACATTCCCAGTAGGAGATGTGCGGGAGGCAGCTGATCGATGTTTCTCTCTCATCGATGTTTCTAACTCTCTATCTCTCTCCCTTCCTCTCTGTAAAAGATCAATAAAATATATTTTAAAAAAAAAGAAAACCAACTTCTAAAAAAAAAAAATACAGAGGTTGTCCTGATGTATTGGGTGACCCCCGTGTAATGGCCAGGGTCCTAAACATGGACCAGAAGGCAGAAGAGCCACTGTCAGAGTGAAGTGGCACGAGAAGGACTTGTCTGGTTGTCCTTGACTTTGAATGTGGAAGGGGTAAGGAGACAAGGGAAGAGGGCAGCCTAGAATAGCTGGGGAAAGCATGGAAGTGAATCATCCCTTAGGTCCTCCAGGAATGGATGCAGCCCTATCACCACCTTGATTTTAGCTTGACGAGACCCAGAGCGTGTTGGCTGATCCCTGAACTGTAGAGTACAAATGCACTAGCAGCTGTGAAAGGAGGCTGATCACCAGCTGGGACTGGGACTCCTGGTAGGCGCCAGTGCCGACACGGAGGCCAGCAAAGCCATGCCCTGGCTCTGTTGATGAACTGTCCCTGACGCCAACAGCTTCTGAAGCAGCAACTCCACATGACTATTAAAGTAACCGAACTTAGAAATGGGGCCTGTAAGGACCTAGAGGAGTCAGCCCCCAAACCACAGAGAGACAGGGTGAGCGTTACAGAAAAGAGGGAATGGGAGGAAACACAGAAGAAGAAAAAAAAATCCTACACAGAATGTGCTTCCAAACTCAGATTTCAAAACTATGTAAAGATGCTAAGAAAGAAAGCAGACAATACCAGGACTCTGAGCAGGAATTCGTGTCTGGTTTATTCATTTTAGAGAACTTTCAGACAAAAGCCTTAAAAATAAATATTGAAATAATTCAAAGTGCTAAAATGATTTCTTAAAAAAAAAAAAAGATGCTTGCTATGGACTTGACATTTGTGTCCCCCTGAGGTTTATATGCTGAGAGTCTCATCTCCAAAGGTGTGGTGTTGGAGATGGGCCTGTGGGAGGTAAGTAGGGCATGAGAGTGGGGTTCTTGGGGCAGGATCAGTTAAGAGAGACGGGAGAAAGCTTGTTTCCACTCTCTCTGCTCTCCGCCACGTGAAGACACGACAAGAAGAGAATCTAAGACACCACTCTGCCAGCACCTTGATCTTGCACTTCCTAAGCTCCAGAGCCAGGAGAAATAAACGTGTTGTTTATCCACCCAGTCTACGGTAATTTGCTATAGCAGCCCAACTGGCTACAACAATACAGAAGCACAAAGAATAAAAATAACAGTCACTAATATAAAACAAGAAATATGTAAGATAAATTTAAGTACGGTCAGACTGGAAAAGTAAGCCTCAACACGGAATCCACTGCAAAATGGTAGTGTAGCACGGAGAGGCGCAATCCCCTAATGTAAATCAATCCCTAGGATGAATACATTTGTATGTAGGCCTATATGCATGTATGTTTATATTTAAATTTTGCAAAAGCAAATAGGGCCTGGGGTTGATTATTTTTCTCATAACAAACATCTTTCTTATAAAAGAACATATTGTTTACTCAAAAGGAGACATTGGATTTGGGAAGTTGTAGTCATATGGATCCTGAATTTGAAGCTCCTTAACTCTAACATATGGCAAAGGAGAGCCTGGAATTTTAAAAATATAAAGATGGGAAATGGCCCCTATTGGCCTGCTTTCTGCTGTCCATCTCTCCCCTGAGACAGCGAGCCTGTGGTACCTAACTGCTGAGCAATGGGAAGTGTGTGTGTGTGTGTGTGTGTGTGTGTGTGTGTGTGTGTGTTGGGGGGCGGTGGAGGATGAATAAAGACTAAAAGTAATGGGGAACCCAAAGGAAGAAAAAAATAGCATTCCAAAATATAGTGTCCAGCCACACTAGCAATGTAAGTGCAGAGATTCATTCATTTTAAAGATACTGGTTTTTTTCCACAGCTAATTATGTCACGGCTGCTTCTCCTGAGACCTCAATAAACAAATGACCTCGAAGAGCATTTTGCTTGTTGGGTTCTGCAGACTAATAAGGCAGCAGTGCCGCCAGCAACCCCAAGTCCCCACGTGCCCCACAGGAGAATATCTTGGACACACTCAGATAAATGAATTTTCTAATTCTGGCTCTGCCACCAGCTAATTCAGTTTCTTTGGATTAATGATGCCACATCTAAAAATGTTAGGATTTGATTAGATGTTCCCTCGCATCTCCTTTAGTTCTGTAATTTTTATTATTCTGTTTCACCGAGATATTAAAATATTCTAAATCCCCAGTCTTCTCGTGTATGATTTATAAGATTTGAAATTGAAAAAGAAGGATATAGCAGAATTCACAAAATAAGCTGCAATTAAAATAAGGGATTGTTAATGCTCTCACCATATTATATAATATATTCTCAGATAACACAGAGAAATGCAAGTTTTCCATTGTTATGCATGATTGAGTGTGACACATCTGCAAGAAAATTTCAAAAACTGCAGAAGTATATTCTAAGCTATATATTACAAGCTACATAAAGGAATAGAAAAGCAAGTTTTAGTTGGGTTGAGTTTTAAATATTGTCCCATTGTTTCTCCTTAATCAATAAAAATTGAAAACAGATCCATCTAATTCACTCCAAGAACCTACTAATGGATTCAGAAGGCCAATTCCAGGTCTCCCAGGCGTTGAGCGAAAAATAAAGTCTGAATGGTCTTCTGTCAGTGAGCTGAGACAGGAAATAAAACTGTGACTCTGAGAAAACTGAAAGCATGTCCCACTCCACGGCATGTGGCTGGGCACAGAGAGCACGGGGAACATCAGACATGCCCTCCACAGTTCTAAGAAAATGAAGAGTAAAGAATAGCTTAGATAACTGAGAGCAAAATTGATTAGCACTGGCAAGTGAGCTGCTGTCTTCAACCCAGTGTAATTATGGACTAAATAATGGGCATGTGGATTTTCTTACACCTAGCATTGAAATCACGACTTTGTATAAATCCAATAAAACTACACTCATAGATGAATATATTTCCCAGTTATTTGTTATATAAAAATATCATCCCAGCCCAGCTGGTGTAGCTCAATAAATGAGAGCTGACCTATGAACCAGAAGGTCACAGTTCAATTCCTGGTTAGGGCACACGCCCGGGTTTCAGGCTCCATCCCCAGTAGGGTATTTGCAGGAGGCAGACTATCAATGATTATCACTCATCACTGATGTTTCTATTTCTCTCTCCCTCTCTCTAACTCTCTGAAATCAATAAAAAAATATTTTTAAAAGATATCATTCCAAAAGGGTGGCTTAAAATAATAAATGATGTTATTCATAAATCTGGTATTGACTGGAATCATCTAGAAAGTTCTTGCTCAGGTTCCTTCCATGACCATAGGCACATGGTGGGGGCTGGGGTCAATCTTAAAGGCTTCTTCACTCTGGTGCCCAGACTGAGAAAACTTAAATAGCTGGTGACTGGAATATGTGGGGCTCTGGGCATCCCTCTCTATCTTTAAGTTGTCACTCCAAGTGGTCAGTCACATGGCAGCCACATGGTGCAAGACTTCTTACATGATGGCCCACGGCTTCCAGAGAGAGTAGCAAAACACACACACACACACACACACACACACACACACACACACACACACAGCAGTATGCAGTCTTGAAGGTCATGCAGAATTCCTTCTGCCAAATTCCATTGCTGGAGGCAGTCACAGAGGTCTCCCCAGGTTCAAGGCAATAGAAATTCTGCCCAAAGCTGCTTGGAATAAGAAGACCATAATTTAAAGAATTTCCAACTTATTGGGAGAAAATAAAGATTTGGGCATTGTATTAGTTTGTTTTTGTTTTGCTGCCATAATGAATTGCCACAAACGTGGTGGCTTTAAACACCACCAGTTTTGCAGTTCTGTAGTTCAGAAATGTGGTATGGGGCTCCCAGGGCTGAAACCAAGGGGTCATCAGAGCTGTGTTCCCTTCTGGGAGCTCTAGGGGAGAATCAGTCCTCCTGCTCAAACAGGCTGTGGTCAGAATTCACTCCCTTGCAGTTACAGGATGAGGCCCCCATCTCCTTGCTGGCTGCCAGCTGAGGTCATTTCCAGGTTCCAGAGGCCACCTGCATTCCTTAACTCCTGGCCAGCAACAGCTATCCATACTAACTCGCACACCTCATCTCTCCCCCTTTCTTCCAGGCATGTCCCTGACTGGCCTTTGATGAAGAAAATCCTCTCCTTTTTAACTGTTGTTGTTGTTAATCCTTACCTGAGGACATTTTTTACATTGTTTTTCAGAGAGAGTGGAAGGGAGGGGAGGGGGGGAGAAAGAGAGAGAGAGAGAAAAAGAAACATCAATGTGAGACACATCGACTGGTTGCCTCCCATATGAGCCCCAGGCCAGGGATCAAACCTGCAACCGTGGTACATGTCCTTGACCAGGAATCAAACCCTTTCATGCATGGCCAATGCTTTAACCACTGAGAACACCAGCCAGGACAAGAAAATCCTCTGTTAAGGGCTCATGTGATTAGGTTGAGCCCTCTGTGAAAATCCTGGGTGATCTCCCTTTCTCAAGGTATGCCACCAGAAGCACATTTGTAGGGTGCCTTTGCCGTGTAAGGTAACATATCCTAGGGAGTAGGACTTGGGCATTTGAGGGAGCTATAATTCTACCCACCACAAACATTAAGTGTTTGATTAAACAGAGACCACTGCAATGGAATTAAAGAAATAGATGTTAAAATGCAATGATTCACGGGCCTCCATGAAGTGACTCCAAGTACATTAAACACAGTTATTTAACCAAGTGATTTCCCTTGTCACACATGGTCAGAAGTGTAAGATTACAAAGTGCATGCCCTTAGGCCCAGGAGTTTTCTCCGTGGAGACAAAGACCTTCTCACTAAAATTTAATTAACTCTACTTTATATGCAATTATAATAAAGGTTACTTGGTTTCTAGCAGTAACAAATTAGAAATGGCAAATATCAATCAACAATGATAAGTGACATCTGGCAAGAAAGAAGAAATCAAAACATTAAAACACATCAATAAAATTCCTACCACACATATAAACACAAACAGCCACCTAAGGTCATCTGTTAGCAGGGCAGACATTGCTATACTGGTGAATAGCACCATATGTCTTTGAGAAATGACTAAATTCTATTCAAATATTATTTTTATGACTTTCTAATATATTATAGAAATATTTTATGGCACCAGAAAAGGCCAATATTTTTTTTAAAACAAGCACCATAGTGGATACATTGGCAAATCTGGCTGCTGCCACCAGGCTGCTGAGAAGGAAATGGACCGTGAGACCACACTCCCTGGACAAGTGTGTTTGCACTGTGGGGGACATGGCCCTGGCCCGGCAAGTCAGCATCTGTCCTCCTGAGCCTTTGGGCATGGAGAGCAGAATGAAGAGTCCGAGGGAGAAGCCAAGCTGTGAGGGCTTGGACCCTGACTGCTTCCAGGTTCCAGCTCCCACCCCCTCCACAGACCAGAGACCCGGATGCACTTTCTGCCTTTGAGTCCCCTACTGTCTTTCCAATCATTTTCTCTTATTTACTTATTTTGACCTAACCCAGTCCCAGTGAAATTCTCTTCCTGTGACCAAACAATTCATCACTAAGACAAATGGGCGAAATCTCAGTCATCTGAAAAACAATCCAGCTATCGGAAGGATCGATTCTCCAAGGGCTCAGACGGCTGTCAAGTGTCGTATTTTTGTGTGGTTTACGAAAATGCTTTTCAATAAACTACCCAACCCTTGATGAGAAGAATAACTGACTTTTCCTAAAACAGATGTCTACAATTTTATTACAAATATGGCCCAATGATGGAATTTGGTAAAAATGAGTTAAAATACAGTGATTTGCAAATAAAGTGCTTATGGCTGATTTTAATATATCTCAACAAATACCTTTGTGATGTTAAGTAATTAAATCATCATAGAAATTATAGATTTTGAAGAGCCCCTATCACATTTTTTAACCAAGAAATCTATATTTTTAGAAAAAAATCACATATTCTTTCTTAGAAAAGGTCATTAGTAAGGTCAGCATTTCAGGATTTTAAACTTCAATGATTTTTATCACCTAGGGTCAAGGCAGCAATAGAGCCCACGCCAGGTAACTCAATAGAGGGAATTTAATATGAGGCCTCAGTAACAACGGCGTTGGGAGATTTGAGAAGGCAAACGGGACAGCCAGAGTTTAGCAACAGCAGCTGGGCTACACACCGCAGAAGGGAGACCGAAGCCGAGGCCAGAACCGCCAGACGGCAGCTAGAATCCTGAAGGAGACACAAGTGTAGCTGAAGACACCACGGGAAGTGGCCAGGGAGCCCAGGCAAAGCAGGTTACAGAAGTGGAACCCCTGCAAGCCGAGCAAATCGCAGAGGAGCCAGGAAAGGCTCTGAGTTAAATGGGAAAATAACCATCGGAACAATTGTGCAGATTTTCACACCTTAAAAAATGCCTTATAATAAGAGGAATGACAGAGGCAATTGCTTCCAGCACATAAGAGTATTCCAGGTAAAAGTCACATTACTATCCCCAGTGATCATGCTATGTTATACAAGTACAGAAAGCTGAAATACACATGGAAACCCAGAAGCCAAATAGAAAAGCCAGCGAAGATTTTACCTCATTGCCCTTTGGCATTTAGGAACAAAGTGAGGGCCAATAATCTACCCTGTGAGCAAATAAAGTAATACTATCATTATTATAATATTACTGTTCATAATTATTACATATTAGCAATTATAACAGATATTTATGAAATAAGGTAGAAAATATTATAGTTGCCTTCCAAAAACTACCCCACCCACCTTTCATAGTTTCGCAGCCTTGTGACTCGAGTGAGTGTGACCCCCACCCCTACCTGGAGGGTTGAGAAATATGTTTAAGTTATTCAGGGAAATTCCATCATCCCCACAACAGTGGTTCAGAGGCAGTCAGCAACCCAAGCATAAACTAATCAGCCTATGACTTGCCTTGGCTACAAGACTTGTGCAGGGATGGTCCATTCAGAATTTTATTCAATGATTACATAAGTAAAGCTCTATCTTCCTCCTCTTAGAGGTGAATGAGCAAATATGCCTCATTTCCTTTTTGAGAGAATTCAGCATGGAAATGAAGTCTGACATCCCCCCCCTCGGCCCCCTGCCCCATGGTACACAAATGTCAAAAACAAGTAGATCACAGAAAAAATAAGACAGAGCCCTGGTCAAACCATACCTAAACTCCATGTACTTCTGAATATTTCAGATACATAAGTCAATAAATCCCCTAGATTCTTTCAACCAGTTAGAGTTCACTTTTGGCTGTTGTTGTTAGTAACCAATAACAAAATATTAGGGACATTGTTACATGCTTCACTTAATTCTGCCAAAATCCAGGGAAGTAGGTTTTAGTACTGCTTTTGTTTATATTTGAGAAAAATGAGGAATGGATGCAACTTGTCCAAATCCTGCAGGACACAGTAAACAGAGTGTGAACCTGCTCCATCGGACTTTGGAGCCACTGCACTTAACCCTGGCACCACACATTCCCCATTCCCATCCACCTCACTGCGATAAAACATTCTTTTTTAATGTGTAGCTCTGTCTGCCTTCAACTTTGAAATAATGTTTTAACTAATTACTCATAAAATCAAAAACAGAAACATGAGGACAGGTTAGAGAATGTTTAAATGTACAAAATCAAACCAAGTTAAACTAAAGATAAAACCTAATTTAGCAGCTGCCATCAAAACAAAGCAATCAGGGCCATCAGGTACTCGTGAGTCATTGTGGCCACGCAGGTTAAAATGTCAAATCTTATGATACACTTTTTTTTCTAGAGAGAGTGGAAGTGAGGGGGTGGGGGAGAGAGAGAAACATTGATGTGAGAGAGACATCGTTTGCCTCCTGCACGTGACCTGGGGTTCAAGCCTGCAATTGAGGTACATGCCCTTTAACAGGAATTAACCTGCAACCTTTCAGTCCTCAGGCCAATGCTCTAATCACTGAGCAAAACTGGCTAAGGCAAGAAATACTTTTACAGAAAGGCAAATGCAAGTAGATATCACCAGGGTATCCTATCTGGTTTTTAAAACCAGAGAAAAGTGTTTGTTGTAACTCAACAATGTGAGCATCATAAAATGCAGGGTTCTCTTGAAATATATATATATATATATATATATATATATATATATATATGAATATATATATGAATATATATATATGAATATATATACATATTCATATGTATATATACACACTCACATATTCATACTATATATACACACATACATATTCATATGTATATATACACACATAGCTCATATATATATATACTAGAGGCTCAGTGCACGGATTCGTGCACTGGTGCGGTCCCTCGGCCTGGCCTGCCCCCTCTCACAATCTGGGACCCTCGGGGGATGTCAGAGAGCTGGTTTCGGCCCGATCCCCACAGGCCAGGCTAAGGGACTCCAGCGGTGCATGAATCCATGCACTGAGCCTCTAGTATGCATGTAAGATCATTGATTACTCTCTTCCTACCCTCCCCCCTTCCCTCTGAGATTCATCAATCTGTTCCATGTTTCCATGCCTGTAGTTTCCACTCCTGCATTGAGCGTCTGCCCCCTGGTGGTCAGTGCGTGTTGTAGTTACCAGCCAGTCAGCTGGTCAGCCGGTCGCTTAGGCATATAATATATATATTAGAGGCCCAGTGCACGAATTCATGCACAAGCGGGATCTGGCCAGCCCGTCCCCAATCAGGGCGGATTGGGGCCGAGCCTGTCAAGATGAGGAGACAGTGGGAGGTTGGTCAACTGGCCCACCCCGATCAGTGCCCAATCTGGGCCAGCTGGGGGGAGGGACCACAGTTGATTGGCTGGTGGGCCCCGCCCCCGATTGGGATAAGGGGGGCAATTGGGAGTGGGGCCAGCCAGGGGGAGGGGCTGTGGGCCAATTGTGGTGGTGGGAGCCCATCATGGGCGGGACCAGCCAGGGGGAGGGGACACAGGAGGTTGGCCATCAGCCTCACCCACAATCAGGCCAGTGTGCTGGCACAGTGGGCGTCATAGCAACTGTTCATTCTGGTCGTTACAGTGTTCTGGTCACTGGCTTTTTATATATATAGATACTAGATGCCCGGTGCACGAAATTCATGCACTTGAGGTGGGGGGTCCCTCAGCCCAGCCTGTGCCCTCTCACTGTCTGGGAGCCCCGCAATCAATCACTCCACAGAGGGAGACCCCACCCACCTACCGCAGCAGGGCCAGTCGGGGGCCTGGGCCTCCCTCTTTGGGGCGATCAATAGTGGAGCCCCCCCTTGATCGATTGCCCTGCCGGCTGGTGGCCTGGGCCTCCCTCTGCAGGGCAATCATGGGGCAATGGCGGGGTCCCCCAACCAACTGCATCACACCCACCTTGGCTGGCCTGGCGCCAGTGTGTGTCATAGCATAGTCACCCAAAGGTCGTTCTGCTGTTCAGCCGTTTGGTCAATTTGCTATTATGCTTTTATTACGTATATATATAGATAGCTATATTTATAAAATATGTTTATATGTAAATATTAATACATATTTATATTTTTATATAAGATAGAATTTTATCCTTATCCCCCAGATATGCATGAATTATATTATTCTTGTAGTATTCTTTCTCACAATGAACAAAGAATACAGATTTCACACTATCCTCCCACAAAATTGTGTGCTGCTGGCAGCCCATGGTACACTTAGTCTCTTATGAAACTAAGTACAAGATAATTCAACTAAATGAGCTAGATTTGTTCCCATTCCCAAGACACCTCCCCACTCCGCTCCCCCTCATAGCTAAGTTCCGCAGAGGTGCCTAAGGATTCAGAACACGCTGTAGCTGCGCTATGCTCCCTCATCATACGGCACTGTGTCACCCACACCGACTCTCCTCGCTGCTGGGACTGGCAAGTGCACTGGAGAAAACCTGCTCGTTGGTGCCCTTCCTATTAACAAATGCACATTTCCCCCTGGAAGAAGGTCCCTGCCTGAGAAACCAATTAGTAGTTCTTCTTGGCAGAATTTAATATTTTTCTTTTGACCTGTTGTGGACATTTTGACTCGAGTGCCCATTTTCCCTAAATAGAAACCACAAAGTCTCCACTGAAGCTTTCAGAAAAAGTAGCTTTTGGTAACCCGGCTCTACAAACAGAAGGAGCTGAGAGAGTATATTGTATATTGATATTTCTCCTGTTTAAAGAAGCAGTAACACTTAAGCCCAGTAAACCCACTAAATGTCAGAGGCCTGTTCCTCACACTGGCCTGTTCCAGGCATTCCGTGCACCAAGAGATTTGAAGGCCCTTCCCGAAGGCATTCACTTCATGGAAAAATTTCCTGTTTAGCAAACATTATCACTTGGGCAGAAGTGAATCCTCAAATAAATCTGATACCAAACAAGTTTTGGTAAAAATTTCCAGAGGCAAAGGTCAGAAAGTGTCTGGAACATGTAATTTCCAAAACAGTAAGTCAGGCCCGGCCTGTGTGGCTCAGCAGTTGAGCGTAAACCCAGCAAACAAGAGGTCACTAGTTCGATTGCTGGTCAGGGCACATGCCCGGGTTGCAGGCTTGATCCCCAGTAGGGGGCATGCTGGAGGCAGCTGATGTTCTTCTCTCATTGATATTTCTATCCCTCTCTCTTCGTGTGTGTGTGTGTGTGTGCGCGCGCGTGTGTGTGTGTGTGTGTGTGTGTGTGTGTGTGTATGTGTATGTATACATATTATACGATAAGCCAGTTCAGGCTCCAAGTAGAGGCTGGGGTTGAAGCTGAAGGAGCCCAGACCTTGAAGTCAAGCAGATCTGGTTTGATACCTGGGTTTGCTACCTATTTCATATGAGACATCAGGTAAGTCTTTTAACTGGTCTCTCTATGCTCTGGTTTTCTTAGTTTTAAAATCAGATTGATACTTATTCAAGGGGTTATTATGCAAAACTGATGAGATAATAAATTCTCAGGAAATTGTGCTGGTCATCATTAAACCCTCAACCGCCCTCCAAACACACATCCTCACTTCACAGCCTTCCCAAACTGCACGCTAAGAGCCTCATTTTCATAATCTCTTCCTGTGGTCAACAAAACTCTAAAAATGGCTCCCAAATGCCACATCCTAATCCTGGATCCTGTGAATCTGATGACACGTCCCTCCCAACACCACTCTCATCCCACACAGCACAGTGACTCTGTGGTACTATATGGCACAGTTGACTTAAAATAGGGAGTAGGCACATGGGTCTTCGAAGGCAAACAGCTCTCCCAACTGGGAAGGAAAGGGCATGTCAGAGAGTCTGGAAGTGTGAGAAGGGCTGGACACACAGGTGCTGGTTTGAAGGTGGAGGGAACCACAATGGGAAGGAATGCCTAGTCTTAAGGAGCTGAGAGATGCCCCCAACTGGCAGCCAATGAGTGAGGTATAGGACCTCAGTCCTGCCACTGCCAGGGACTGAATTCTGCCAAGACCTCCATGACCTTGGAGTGGATTCTTCCACTTCAGAGACTCCAGGTGGGAAGAAGATATCTCTGCTGACACTTTGATTTCATCTTTGTGAGACTGAAGCAAGGACCCAGCTGCAGGGGGTTGGGGGGATAATGGGGGGATGAGGACACATATGTAATACCTTAATCAGTAAAGAAATTTTAAGAAAAAAGAACCCAGCTGCAACAGGCCAGTCCTCTGACCTAAGGAACTATATGGTACGAAATGTGTGTGGCTTTAAGCCACTGTATTTTTGGTAATATGCTACATAGCAATAAACAACTGCTTCCACAGAGACAGGAAGACAAAGAAAAAGACAAAGGCAGAGACAGAGACACAGAGCCTGGGCAAAGGGAGGAAAATCAGCAATCAACAATTGGTGAATCTGGATAAAGGGTATAAGAAACTTCTTTGTACTATTCTTGCAACTTTTCTGTAAATTTGTAATTACAGCAAAAAAGTTACAAATAATTAAAGCACAGAGTAAAATAAAACCCTTTGACATCTGTGTAACTGCCAGCAGATAATGCAAATTCATAAACTCTTCACTGAATTTGATTCAGAGGTGCAGGAGCAAATATGCTGCCTCAAATCCTTTGGTGACTATATTTACAGGAGCCCTGGGTTGTCTGCTTCTGGCAGTCCTCAATGAAAAATCAAGTATCCAGTGACTTTGATAATAAATTATCAGGTCTCCGGCAGTATATGGTCAAAAGGCTTTCCCTTTTAACTTTGGCATGACCATCTTTTTTTAAAAAGATGAACTCTGCCAGGATCTAACTGCAGGAGGTTCACAAATGTTATGGGGCCATGAATCTGAGGATACAGTATTGGACAAAAGCTGAATATCAATATGTCAAAAAAAAAGCAGGCTAATTCCTGTGGCAATGTCTAAAAAGATATTTTAGACATTGATAAAGAGAGATATTTTACAATTACACATATGATGAAGAGAGATATTTTACAATACCACAAAGAAATCTTCCAGACCGACTCTGTTGAGTTTACAATGCAAAGTCTCAGAAATTACTACAGGTACAATAATGTCAATACCGACTCCATCCATCAGTGGCTTTCAGTGGTCCTTCTATACAAAGGCAAACAAACATGGATAAGCAGACTCGACTCCTTATTGATTTCTCTGCTCCACGTTTCTAGGAAATACATTTCAGAGTCTAGAAATAAGTCAAACATTGCTCAAGTTATGTTTTTAAAATCCTCCAGGTCCACTTTCTGTCAATTCTCTCAGTTCTGCATTTTTCATTAAGTTTTGGGGATTAACTTTCATCCTCATACCTTCTGTCAATAGTACCCTAAGATATTTTGACATTGATTATCAACATCAATTTCAGTTTGATGCCATCTGCTGTGCACTCTGGGACTTCAGCTCCCTTTTCTTTTCTTTCTTTTATTTCCTAGGCTCATTTGAATTCCTGCATCTCCTGATATGTAGGAACATTATGATACTACAAAGCATTTTCAAAAAGAAGGAAATCGGATTGTATTTGAGTTTCAACAACCTTCTGTCCATGGAAAACCATCTTCCTTGCTCATAAAAACTCATCAGTGGTCAAAGCACTGAAACTAGGGACTTGAATTACTATTAACTCTTTTTTTTTAACTTGTTCTCCAAAAGGTACGTGGTTTTGTTTTGTTTTTTAAATATGTTTTATTGATTTTCTACAGAGAGGAAAGGAGAGGGATAGAAAGCTAGAAACATCGATGAGAGAGAAACACCGATCAGCCGCCTCCTGCATGCCCCCCACTGGGGATGTGCCCGCAACCAAGGTACATGCCCTTGACTGGAATCGAACCCGGGACCCTTGAGTCCGCAGGCCGACGCTCTATCCACTGAGCCAAACCGGTTCTGGCACTATTAACTCTTTTTAGAGCTGAGGAACAAGATGTGCAGGGAAAGCATAAGCCTTTTTCACAAGAGGACACTTTCATTTTTGGAAAATTATAGTGATTATTTTTTAGAAAATTCTTCTCTTATGGGTATGAATTTGCATCTCTGTAATTTCTAAACATTGGTCTTTGACTTTTTATGTCCTCATGGGTTCAAATAATCTCTCTCCAGATGACTGATCTTCTAATAAATGAAGACATCCTACTCTTGCCAGTCCCCAGCTCATCTTTTCCTGGTTCTCCAGAGTTTTCATAAGGCACCTCACACCTGGTCACACTCCTGTGACCTTTGATGAGCATCAGCCTTAGAGGGCAGCCTGCACAACCCACACGTGTCACCTCTAATTGACATGCTATCCACTAGAATGGACTACAACTCTAAGAAAACTATGTTATTTATTACAACTATTAGGTCTCTTCTAGACTTTCAAATCCCGGAACAACCCAAGACACTGGTAATTTCCTGGGGTCCTGCTACCTGAAGCAAAGTAACTCAGAGTACAAAACTTTACACAATTGAGTGGAAATATAAAGCTGCAACTTTTCACATTAAACACTGACTTGTGAGACTTTACTTAAACACATTAAAATGCTTTCTTTAGAAGAATGATAGTACCTTAATGTTTAATCCTTTCATACACGAAATCTGAGTGAGGAAAAAATATGTATTGGTCCAGGAATGTTTTTATATTTTAGTCATCTTAGGGTAAAGAGCCACAATTCCAGTTACCTATGTGTAAAATGCAGCAGCAATGTTCACGGAACAGAACTGGAAAATTTTAACTTAGTATGAGCTGCTTTTTTGCATTTTGGAAAATGTAGAGAATTTTGTTTTAGATGCCATTGCCCTTCTTCACATTCTAAATAAGAATGATCATATACTTTGCTTTTGGATCTGTACTTAAAATTGTGATACAATAGAGAAATATAAAAATAAAAGTTTCTACCAAATGCAAATGTTCTCCTACTATAAAATAGAAATTACCATTCTAGCTAGTTCTGCTTATAAGCTCCATTCATTTTTCAGAGGTTACTGCTTTCTTTCTAATGTCTCTCTGGAGTTGTGACCAGCTGTTCTTGTTACTTAAATGTTTGATAGGAAAACACCTGGAAATAAATGGCTTCCATGGGGAAATATGTTGCACCATTTGCCAAAAAGGAATTGGGACATAAAGAGCTAAAAGTGAATTACTCTGCTACTCCATTTAAAAAAAAATAACATCGTAGGGTCCAGATTTCAAATATTTTTCAGAAATCTAAATTTCATAAAAGTTGGACCTTCGGCCCTAACTGGTTTGGCTCAGTGGATAGAGCGTCAGCCTGCGGACTGAAGGGTCCCAGGTTCGATTCCGGTCAAGGGCATGTACCTTGGCTGCGGGCACATCCCCAGTTTGGGGGTGTGCAGGAGGCAGCTGATCGATGTTTCTCACTCATCGATGTTTCTAACTCTCTATCCCTCTCCCTTCCTCTCTGTAAAAAATCAATAAAATATATTTAAAAAAAAGTTGGACCTTCAAACAGGAATGTTCAAGTCAGTTTGAATATTTTATTTTAATCCAATATGAATGCTATGGTTGATTTCAGGTGTGTTTTTTTCTTCTTCTTTCAATCCAATCCTTAGATCTAAACCTATAGCAGTATATGGCTAATGAATTAAATTTGCAATACTTAATATGTACTTTCAATAAACACATTTTAGAGAACTGAAAAATTTTCTGCTTTGAATTTACTAGTACACTGAATCCCTTGGTTCCTGATACCAAGATTATAACCACTTCCTCTGCATCCCTTCTCTGAATCAACAATTCCAAAAACAGGACATAACGACAAAATTGCAAAGAAAAATAACTCCATGGTATGTGGGTCTAGGATTTAATGGCTTATTCCTATGGTGATATATAGTATCTCAAATAGATGCGGAATGTGAACTGGTATCCAATGATTTCACATTTGCAAACACACACACACACACACACACACACACACACGATTCTATTACTGGTGGAAAATGTCAGGAAGTACACATAACAGATTGCTAATGGCAGTTTCTTCTGGGGGTTGGAATTGCAAGTGGGTATGAAAAATTTTGCTCCCTGGCATTTTTCAATATATATTGTATATTTAAAATAAACAAAAAAAGAAAAATCACTAATTTTGCTACTGATAGCCATGTATTGAAAGTTCTGTCTGTGAGTAAAAATCATGCTGCCATACTTAAGATTTCATAGATGATACCAAGTGCTTTCTCAAATGTCATCACTCGAGGTCCTTGTGACAGCTCTATACCATTAGTAGGGTAGATATTCTCCTTTCCCTTGGACAGATTAGTAAAACAAAGCACAAAGTCAGTTCACAGGCCTGAACGAGCTGTTGTTTCTTCTAAATCCTGCCCCTAAAACAAAGCAACCAACCTTGCTGGAAACATTTCATTCAGAAAGTGCTCAGTGAACACTGAAAGTGTACCAGGAAACAAATGAAATCAATGTGTGTTTCATAATCTTTTTAGAGATGCACAATAGATAAGATGGAATAAACTCAGATACTTATTTCTGAGTCTAACAGTGATCAAGCAAGTTTTACAACCTCAGTGTATTCTGAAAGGCAGTCACCGCAGCCAACATGAGTGCTTTCAGAGCTTCAGTGATTGATGATGATTATTGTTGTTATTTGCTTCTTATCTTCTCACTTCAGGTTAGAAATGTTTTAAATTAGTTCCCTAGTTTTTTCAACTTATGCCTGTCTTCCTGGGCAACCCTCACTCTGCCCCTTGATATCCTGCCAGGCTTTCAATCTCGCAAAGATTTATTATGTCTTCATGTGTAATGATTCACCGTGCAATTTGTGTTGTCTGTGACTATTCTGAAATAATCGTAATGCATTTATTGTGTTACCTGGATAACAGATCTCGGTAATGGCATAATCTGATTAGGGTATCACTCAAGCTTATCATACACCAAATAGACCTTGAGCACCAACTGGCATTTTGCATGGTGGCATGGTTAATAAAATGCCAGAAAGCCTCTGGCTTCAGAGAAACAAGGCAAACAATACCATAGAGATTAAGTACTTATTTATTTAAAAAGCACTAATGTAGCAGCTGCCACAGGACTTACTGTAGCCATGCACTGACTATATATCCATGACACTCTTTGTTGACACTTCATCACAAGTCAAGAAGGGCAAGTGCAAAAACAAGTTGTGTGTCTCCTCTGTGCCAGGCACTCTGGACAGAGCATGAGAAATGAAGGCATACAATCCAACAAAATATCATCCCTGTCTTCAAAAAATGTACAAATTGGGGCCAAATGCCCAAAAAGAGTGGATTTCAATAAAGCAGGATCATTGCTCTGATGGGGATAAATAAGGATGCTTTGGATGTGGAGTGAGTAGTGGTCAGAGAAAGGTTCCTGGAGGAGATGGTACTTGAGCAAAAACTGGAAGAGTGAGTGAGGATGGACAGATAGCAGAGGTCATTCCACAGGTAACTAATTTTCCTCAGTGAAACTTCTAGACATTTTTGCTGCCTATATCAAATTAAGAATGCTAGAGAAAAAAAAAGAGAAAAGAATGCTGACTTCCTCAGACTCAAACACACACACACACACACGCATGTACATACCCAAACTAGGTACTTTCAAAAGATTAAAGTTGTCATGTGAAAATGCTATCTCTTTTGGGGTTTTAATAGGCAAATGCAGAACTCTTAACTTTATTGATCGAATTACCTTAGGAGAGTCAGAGGGAAACTAAGGTTGTGATCACAAGGAGAGCAGATGATAACCCTGTGGAGGCGGGCAGCCAAGGAGCAGGAGCTCTGAGAATGTTCTTTCCAAATCCAACATCTTACACAAGGCTGGGGCTTAAGTTTATCTAGCAAAGATTAGCAAAGTGCATCCAATAATGAGCTTTCCCTAAAAAAAATGAAAGATATTTAATAGCAAGCTAAATATCAAAAGAGCACATTTTATACATCATAACCTTTAAAAAGTTTATTTCAGGGTGAAGAGTTTTATGTATACATATATATTCTAATATATTTGAGCTATTGGAAGAATTACACTTCCACAAAGCCATATTCAATAATAACATACTGCTTCATAATTATGGAGTGATAAACATCATTTCATAGCAGAAGATTTGAATATTATGAATCCACATGATTTTCACTTTAATCTTCCTGAAATTCTTTAGTTATATTCCATCAATTTAAAAATCAGACTTTATCAGTATAATCAATTCTCGGTATAAATCGATTAGCACACGTAGTTCGCTCAAGTTCATTGTTCACTCTGAACTGCAAATAGTTTAATATTGCTAAAAACTCAGAGGGGAGGATAAGAAATGGTGAAATCTTAGGCTTGAGAGGAGATAAGGGCCTGATCATGTAGAACCCTGTGTATCCTGGTATGAGATCAGACTCTATCCTCAAAGCAAAGTGGGACCAAAATGTAGTGTGGCCCGGAGAGGGATACAATTTCAGATCAGTGTGTTAGAATGACTGGCTTCATACCAACCTGGAGAAAGGGCTAGAAAGACTAAAAAAAAAAGCCAAGAGAGAGACAGACTATTTCATCCATTGCAGAAGTAAGAATGGAAGAGAGGATTACTCAAGAGATGAAATGTGAAATATTGAGAGGTAAGGAAGATTCAAGGGGTAAGATCAAGGTGGCCGCCATGTTCCTGCTTGACTGACCTCCTGAAACAATGAAAATCCTATCCACTAGACCAGTGGTTCTCAACCTTGGCTACACATTAGAATCACCTGGGAATCTTTTTAAAATCCAGATTTCTGGGCCTCATCCTCTGGAAATTCTGTTTCTTTGTTACTAATGCTGTGGCCCCACCCCATAACAAAGAAACAGAATTTCTGGAGGATGAGGCCCAGAAATCAGGATTTTAAAAAGATGCCCAGGTGATTCTAATTTGCAGCCAAGGTTGAGAACCACTGCACTAGACGGTTCTTTCACTAGGCTGTTGACATTATATCCAGGTATTAAAGGCTGAGGAGGGACTACACGTGTGGAAATGAGGAAGATGGCAGAGCTAAAGAGACTAGTCCCTATGCAGGTCCAAAATAATAGAAGAAAAGCACTTTTCTGACGACTTTGATATGTAGTTAGATTTGAGAACCATCAATAAGCCTCATAACTCAACTACTCTGTAAAATCCAAACTCTCAGAATACTCCACAGGGGAAGGGAGGGGAGGGGAGAGGAGGGGAGGGGAGGGCTAACAAGATGCTCCCCCAGGCCCCTACCCCGAGTTCACTGCTGCCTCACTCTTCCTAAGTCTTTTCTCAATTGGAAAATCATAATTGGCAGCCTATCATGACAGCTACAAGAATGAAATTCATTAAACTCAACTGAGAAGAACTGGGAAACCAGAGCCAGGGAGAAACAGCAGCACTTAAACAAACAGAAAATATATGGTTCCTGGAAACTACAGAGACATAAGAACTTTTGCAGATTAACACAGTCCCCTGTGAAGAAGTGCTCTTACAATTAGTCATGTTAAATTGCCAAGGTACATTTTCAGCAGGAGCCCACAGCTGCCCCATCTCAGCGCCAGGGAATGTTATTTTTACTCTTACAGTTACAACAAGATTCTAATTACCGAAACTGCCGATGTCACCTTAATTACAGTTTTATTTAATGATCTCATTGGGCACTGTGGTATGATGGGGGATTTTTTAAAATAAAATACAGCACAGAAGGGGAGAAGGAGGACTTAGCCCCCAGGGTATTAGCATGCAGCTTACTGAGGGGGAGGGAAGCATAGACTTAAGAAAAGTTAGCCAAGAGCTCCAATTCACAGGGAATGTTGTTGAAATTTACATTTGGCATGTGTTGTTATTAAGGTGAAAAAGAGCGCATTTTAAAAATGCAAGTTCATGCTTTTACGGCGAGACATTATTGGAAATAATAGTCGTTGATACTTGTGATTCTCAGCACACACCAATTGTGTGGGAAAGGCCTTACCTGTGCTAACGATTTGCACATTTCCTGAGTGCCCACTGTCTGACTGTTCCAGGCAAACCCCAGGAGCTTGCAATTCAATAGTGAGAGTAAGTGACAAAGACATCCATTAACTGCACGTCAACAGCTGGGTGCTAAACAGTCTGTGAAATGGTGTGAGTGACTAGTGATTGTAACTAGTACAGTTAATCAAAAATAGGCTTCCTATTGTAATGTAAATAGTAAAAGGCTCAATATGGAATCCACCTCAGAAAATATCTCTTTCATCTCCTTCATTCTATTGGCAAGGAGAGTGAGGCTCAGAGGTCAGGGCTTTCTCAAATTGCACAGTAAATTGGTGACAGAGCTGACATTGTAATCCAGGGGCTCTGAGACTCAACGCTGCCCAGGGTCAAATCTTGAGCAACCTTCAGAAGAAGCTAAAGAAGAGAAAGTGAGCGCCCGTGTGTGACAGAGGTGGTAAATATAGCGGATATCCTTTTGCCAATACTATTCCAACATGCCCAAAGACATGGCTCCAGTCCATATCATGATTTGTTATGTAAATAGGAGAGTGACACAGAGGATAGTAGAAAACAATTAGGATAATGAGGGAAGTGGGCTATGAACAATTTTTGGAGAACCACATCCAGAGACCTTAATTTCAAGAAATAATTGGAAACCATTCCAAAATTACCCCCCAAAGAACTGCTTTATATAATCAAAACGTATTTTGTTGATAAATCTTGTTCCTATAAATAGGGTAGATTCAAAAAAGCCAGAAATAGGGCTGTCACTATCATCTGGGAATCACCTCAGTGTATGCTGGGAACCAGAAGGAAAGAGGAACCACAGGAGAATTGGGTGGTGGGATGAATAAGGTCTGCAGATTTTACTTGCTATTCAAGGACAGAAATTATTTTTTAAATCTTAAAATATAAGTTTGCGAGTCAAATAAAACATTGGTAGTGAAAATTTGGATTTTGGAAGAAGAAAATAAACTCCATCTTTAATTTACTTCATCTTAGATGGCAGTGGGTCTCCCATGTGATAAAAAAGAAGAGACAAAAATTCAATAACATTAGTGGCCAGGACCTGATACATGAAGGTGAGAGAGAGAGATAGCCACATATTGAAGGGGGAAAAAATCTCTTCAAAAGCCTGAATTGCTCTACCCAGTAAAAATATAAATGGTCAAAGCTTAACTTGTCAAATAGACAAAAAGTATTTTGGTCAAAATATCATTTATTTTACACTGGTAGCTCTTAAAAATTGGAAAATGATACGGGCCTTTCCTACACTAATCTGATACTAAGGAATCATCCTCAAGATTATCAGATATCGCCTGTAGCTCCATGAGGCTAATGTTCTCTTTATGGGACATAAAGCTGCCTTAGCATCAGGCTTATTACAGAAGGCAGCTTGAAGAGACATATTTGCCCTGCTTAAGCTTTTAAAAACTTATAAAAATAGCAAGCGCATCTCATCTGGTTCTAGTGAAATAACATCCCTGAGAAGAAAAAGCATTTCAACGAGCCTGGAAAACAAATGCCTCCCCAGAGACCTGGCCTCTCTTGGCAGACTTTTTGTCAACGCTCTTGGGGAGTTTTATGTAGAACCAGATGGGGCAAATTTTGTCTTTTATTGCCATAGCCTCTAATTGATGGGTTTCCAGAGAGAGCCTGTCTCCTAAAGTGCATGAAACCATCTTCATCCACACTCCCTTAAGTTCTTTTCAAGAGCTTTGTTTTCTGGAAGTCTACCCCACTGACAAGAGTGGAATCAATGCAATTAAGATGAACAAATCACTTTGCAAATATTTTCTACAATGAGCCGCCTCTTAAAATCCATGAAGGCATTGATAGCCGTCTACTTTTCTCCATGGAATTCAAATGGCTGCAAATTGGTGAAAATTTAGATAAAAGTTGGAGATAAATCCAATCATTAGGATCAATGAGTGAAATTATGCTTAAAATCCAACCTTTATCCCCAAATCTTACCTTTAAGGAGAAGCTAAGATTTCAATGTCCTTTCTCTCTATTACTGGACAGAGTTGCCTGATTTGTACTTCCCCCATCCTCACTGTTCAACTCAGCCTATAAGGGAGGTGTAAATAATTATCAAGGAAGCCTCCAAGTGGACACAGAAAAGTGCATACAGACTAAATGCCATCTATGCCCATCTCCTCTCCATGGCACTTGCCACTGTTGTACCTGCTGTAGGTGCCCTATTGCTCTGGGCCCCCGTAGGGAAGATGAAATGAAAGTGCTGGGAAGTGGTGGTAGAAGGGAGCTGGAGGATAAATGCCCATCTTCATTGTTCCTTGGTTGGGTAATTCTGAGGTCTGGCACTGATTCCTATTGGCTTCCTTCCTCTCCCTGCCTCACTTCCTCACACCCTATCAATGCCTCCTGGAATCACCTTCCAAATAAACATTTGCAGCCTAAGTCTGTTTTGGGTCAACTAAAATAGGTTATTACGACATAAGTGCAAGAAAGCATAGTTGAGGAACAGAACAGGGGATACAGATAGTCCGTGATAACTGCCACACCCAATAACATCCCTGGTAGTGGAATCCTAAATAGGTAAGAAGCAATCCAGAATGAGTGTATGTGCTGGCCAATCCACTTTCTTCCTTACCACTGAGAGGATTCTTGTGAGCATACTTTTGAATTTCCTCTAGCCATGCCTTCCTTCTGTTCACATGTCACAGGCAATCAAAAGCAGCCGAGAGTGTGTTTTCAATCAAATCAAAGCCAGGCCAAGGGCTATGATGACAGCATCTTTCGGGAGAGGCTTACTTTGAGACATAGTGTAAACTTCAGATTTGATCCTCAAATCACCCTATCTTCCTGGAACCTGCTTTATTCACCAACTTTCATAGAAACTCATTTGTAAATAAGAGCATTTGAAATTTGAAAACTTACATTAGTTGCCATTTTATTTTTGCATAAACAAGCAAGATTTATGTAAAATCTAGGCTATACCCTTTACAAGTATGGCAGCAAACAAGAATCGAAGACTTTGGTTTATATATATTTGTAGTTTCATGTTAACTTCAAAGTACATAAACTTCATCAGAAGTTAACATGAAACTAGAAATATATATAAACCGGAGTCTTCCTTATACAGGTGAGTTTTTGGAACATTGTTTCACATCATCATCCAGAAATTTACCATTTATCAAGAAAATCAGACTGCCTCCCAGCTGCTGGTCGATAGAATGGACCGTGGAGCAATTTCCGTCCTAATGCCTGATTATGTGCTCATCCTCAACGACAGACTTGGATGCTCACAGCTATGGCTTCTTCTTCCAACTCTTTTCCCCTCTGGCTACACTTCACAATCAAAGTAAAGTTTGTCTGCTTAATTTAATACCTGCTTTGCTCAATTCATTTATCAGAGTTTGGCTGATCTCTTTCCAAGTGGCAGATATTTGGGCGTAAATATTTTCTATTCCACGTGTAATATGTGGCCTGAGGTAACTTGCATCAGAGATGGCATTAAGCTATGTGAAATGATGGACTGTTTTCCTTCACATTACCTTCCTCCAGGTAAACTACTCTGTAGATTAGTAACTGGTTTTCCTTGATTTATTTTTGAAGGTTACTCCATATTCCTTTACGCAGTACTTTTCTATGAATTATGCATGCTGTTAAGGTCCAACACCCAGCAAAGGCTGTGGAGCATAATTTCTCCTCTTATAATTTATATTATACCACCAGAAATGACTTCAGCTTCTAAATTTTTCATTCAGAAGATACAGCTGGATACTCAAATGGGAGACTTTGGAGCTACCCAATAATATTTCAGTTTAGTGCTGTTAATTTTGTTTCAAGCTTGGTATTTCCCCATGTTTTAATTATAAATGTTCTACACAAAGTGAGCATAAACACATAAAATCTACACTGACCCCAAAACAGAAAAGATCTAAAACATGAGTATTACAGGCATACCTCAGAGATATTGCGCATTCAGTTCCACACCATCGCAGTCAAGTGAGTACCACAATAAAATGAGTGGTTAACCTTTTTGCTGGTGGAGGGTCTTGCCTTCAATTTGTTAAAAACAAACAAACAAAAACATCTGTGAAGTGCAATAAAGCAAAGCACAAAACAAGGTATGTCTGTACTAATTCTTTTCTACCTGAAGCAATAAACTAAGTTGAGAAATCAAAAAAAAAAAAAGAAGAAGAAGAAGAGATGTGAATGGAAACAGAAAAAGGGATGAAAAGAACCTGAATGCTAGAGATGTTAGTTTTTACCATCATGTTGTCCTGTCTTATCAATCACATCTCAATATTGTTTTGTTAAACTTCTATCTCCTTTATTGTTTCAATGAATTTTGGTTTAGCCTGTACCTATTATTTCCCATGTTCCTCCCTGTCCATGTAACTTTCTCCTTTAGTTTTTACCATCATGTTGTCCTGTCTTATCAATCACATCTCAATATTGTTTTGTTAACTTCTATCTCCTTTATTGCCTCAATGAATTTTGGTTTAGCCTGTACCATGTTCCTCCCTGTCCATGTAACTTTCTCCTTTAGTTCTTAAAATCATAGCCTAAAAGAATAGGAAGGCCTTGGAGGACCCCGCCCTCTGACCAGCAGTATCGGCATCTCTCAGTCCCCATCCCTTCCCAGAAACTCTCAGGGTGGGACACATCTGCTGTAGCCAGTCCTCTGGGGGATTCTGATAGGTGTCTGTTTGAGACTTCCCAAAACTAATCAAGAGTTACATCCTAGGCACGGCCTCGGGTTATCCCTGTTCATCTTTTACACCAGCAGCTTCTTGTGGGGTAGCTGCTTCCTACAGCTGTCCCCTGGCAACACCTTGTCTCAGTTGCCCTATTTATGTTTTGCTTTCCTCCTGAGCTCCGGGCATCTGGGATGTGTTAAACCAGCTTATTCCTCATATTCCCACAACATGCTATATGTATAGAGGGGTAGTTTACATCCTATTGGGCAGCCTTTGGCCAGTGGGGATGAGAGGTGACAGACATTTCTGCATTTGTCCCTTAGACGGAAATGCTGAGGCACACTCTAAATGGCTCCCCGTGTGGTGGCCAACTCAAACAAAGGCATTTTTCTCTCCACCCTCTTTCCTTGTGTTACGGTCCTGTCGGTTATCCCTTTCCCTGTGATCACTTCCCAAGACAAGCTGTTCGCATGTATAGCAGGGTGGAGGAATCTAGCCGAAGAAGTAAACTCTTATTTTAAAGATGAAACAACTATCAGTGGAGTTCCTGTGTAGGTGAGAAAACACACACACACACACACACACACACACACACACACACACAGAAAATCCTCTGAAGAGAGGAAAGGGAATCCCATAGCTTCCATTGCAGGGATTGGGTTGGTTGTATTTTTTTTTATCACTTCTCTCAAAAAAGAGTGAGTACTGCATTCTTTAATAAAGCAAATAGAAAATTATATCCAGTTCCAAGTACATCAGTCTTTAGCAATTACTGGAATGTGTTTGCATCTATCTATGGGAGTGGGGGTGTTTAGTAACAGTGTAGTACAACTGTTGACTCACTGGCTCCATGAAGCATTACTTTCATTCAAGTGTGTGTGTGTGTGTGTGTGTGTGTGTGTGTGTGTGTTGGATGCGGGGGCGGGGGGGGGAGGTGGGAGGGAAGAATGAAATAGCCTTCCCTATCCCTAAAAAGAAAGTGAATTTCAGTCAAAATTTAATTAGGAGCAGAAAAGGCTGGTACAAACCTTGCTATTAACTTAACGTATCACAAAATGACTTCACCTACATATGTTTTGTACCTTATTTTCTAACATCTGTAGTATGATTATAATAATAAGCTTCTTAGAGAAGAAAATATTTTTCTACTCTGAAAGTTATTTTTCCCTCAATCATGAATATTGCTTCAAAATTCATATTTACATTCTATTTTATAAAGTTACTTTCCAAATACCTTTCAACCTACCCATAACGTACATGTTTTAAAATCAACACACTGAAAAACATTATGCTTAAATCCGTAAGATATTGCCATTAAGGTAATATTCTATTATGTTTTTTCCTACTTATATACATACATTTTTTAAATACACACAGTATCTCTGAAAGAATTAGTATTTTTTGTCATTCACTTTTATGAAGACATAGGGTTTTGGAACAAAGAGTAATTTTACTTCAATAAGTTATACATAAATTATGCATTCCAATAAATTTAAATGTTCTTCTTTCATTGTTTTTCATGGAAAATATTCCACTTTTTACATGTTCCTTAAATTAGTAGAATTAAAGGATATGAATCGCAAATTTTAAAATTGCAGGAAAATATGATCATTTAAAGGTTTAATTAAGTTCTTGGTGTGTGTTTTTAAATTAATTTCTTCTCTTAGAGGACTTCACAATTAAATTTTAATTCCAGTGATATTCTTTGGAGGAATCGCCCAAAGATTATGGAATGTTCTTTCTCTGTCACATAACCATTAAGTATATATTTGAAATTTTGACTGAGCCTCTACCAACAAAAAAGTTGGGAATCGCTACTGACAGGAGATAAATGAGGCTGGTTGTAGGAGGTTTTATGCAGATAGGATTAAAAAATGACTGTCTCATTTTCCCGGCTCGAGAAAGTCCCTTCAAGTCCAGCTAGAGGTGTCAGTATGACACATGTATATTTTCTAGAAGCCAAGTTGACACAAAAGTCAATTACACACAACACACACAAACACACGTGTAAGTATATATCCCTTGTAAAGTACTAAAAGCTATTTATGAAAGTTTACTTCTATCACAAGACAAAGTCGAGTTCCTCTGCAGCCACAGATGTTATAAAGCGAATCCTGTCATTTTAACAAACATTATAATGTTGCTTTAACCCTTTCCTTAAAGTTGCAGGCTTGGTATGTCCTTACAGTGGATACTACTGAGCTATACAAAAGGAAAGGACCCTTGATTTAGGCAATGACATGAAAGAATCTTAAATGCCTTTTACTAAATGAAAGAAACCAAACCCAAAAGGCCTTATACTGATGCCATTCATAAGACACTCTGGAAAATGTGAACACTAGGGAAGGTAATATGATTCCAAGGGTTGGTTGTGGAAGGAGGGGTGGTCTGCAAAGTGCATACACAGCACAGTTTATAGTATGGAACTTCAATAACAGATTTTAATATACAAAGAACTGCACATATTTAATGTGTATAATTTGATGAGTTTGGACATATGAAAATGTCCATGATACTGTCACTACAATCAAGGTAATAGACATATCCAACACCTCCCAAACTTCAAGAAATCAGCCCAGATATTGAGGGATCCCAGAATGAAATGCAGATGGTGACAAATGACTAACTACATGTAGAAAGCAGAATTCTAACATGGCCCCTAGATGTCCTACCCTAATCCCGGGACAATGAATATGATGAATATGATGAGATCTCACACCCATGACTACATTATGTTACATGTCAATGGGGATTTTTCAGATATAATTAAAATTACTAATCAGTTTACTTCCAGTAAATCAAAAGAGAGAGTTTCCAGATGGATCTAATGAGTAGTTTCAAAGCAGATTTGAATCCAGTTGGGAGCAGAAGTTAGATTCTAAGTGGAAGGATTCATTGCTGACTTTGGAATTTGACAGAGCTATGTGCAAGGACCAGAGAGTAACTTCTGGGAGCTGAGAGCGGCCTGGCCGACAGCCAGCAAGGAAATGAAGACTTTACTCTTCTAGCTGCAAGGAACTGGCATCTGCCAACAACGGGAATGACCCTGGAAGTGGGCTCTTCCCCAGAGCCTCCAGTCAAGAGCCCAGCACAGCCAACATCTTGATGTCTGCCTTGTGAGACCCTAAGCACAGAGCCCAGTGGAGTCCACCTGGACTTCTGACCGAGCCAACTGCGAGCTAATAAATGGATTTTCTCTTCAGTCACTAGGTTGTGGTAAATCAGCACAGCAACAGAAAACTAATACACTGCATTACAAATGGATGGCATATCCTCACTGGAGGTGGGGGCGGGGTAGAAATGAGCTGACCTACATAACTTAGGAAAACAGTGTTCTGACTGGACACTGAAGACTAAAGACAAAAAGAACTGCATTTAAACACTGCACTCTAATGGGTAATTTTGTTTCTCACAAGAGAATAGGCTAGCAATTCTGAAAGTACTTTATATGCATGGTAGGATTAAACAAGTAAAATCATTTGTACATCATGAGAGCCAGGTTTCTCACCATCCCAAAAACAAGTTACTTACCAAAAAGCAAGGGGGGAAGGCTAGAATGTGGATTCAACATAAATATAAGTGTAAGCTCCTGTTTATAGATAGACACAGAAATAAAAAGAGATGTGAAAATATACTTGAGTTAGTAAAACACTTCCTAGCTCTGTTTGCTGAGTGAGCCCAGGATCAGTGATGCCCCAGTAGCAGTAATGAACATACCTAGTATATAAGTCGTAATTTCTAAACACCATTTCCAATCAAAGGAACCAGTGCTCTTTGGAGAAATGGTTGATTTTGAACTGAGGCAGGAAATATACATAATAAGCCTGGAAAATAGTACAGTGCCAGAAAATAAGAAAGTGCTTGAACAAAACAAGATTTAAAAAAAAAAGGCCAGCCAATGTGGCTCAGTGGTTGAGCATTGACCTATAAACCAGGAAGTCACAGTTTGATTCCCTGTCAGGGCACAAGTGCGGTTTGCGGGCTTGATCCCCAGTGTGGAGCATGCAGGAGGCAGCCGATCAATTATTCTTTCTCATCATTGATGTTTCTATCTTTCTCTCCTCCCTTCCTCTCTGAAATCAATTTTAAAAATTTTTTTTAAAAAATGGGGGAATATCACAAGGAACAGGAGTCAACTGAAAAATCTCACAGTGGCCAATATTGAAAAACTTCAGCAGTAAAATAAATAGTGATAGTATTGGGCTAAAACCCAAATTAGAAAACAAATATCCATGAGTCTGTACTGATATTAATGAATGAATGAATGAATGAATGAATGAATGGGGATAAAGAAACCATCTACCCCACAGAAGAACTCTGGGTAATAAATGTAGAAGGAATGAAGGAAATGGAAGAGCACCATCAGAATACCACAGTAATAACTGCTGCAGGTATAAGTCCATGAAGAATGCGAAGATTAGTAGGCAGAACCTTTCAGAGAAACACAGTGCCTGCATGACCTCCAAGCATCTCCAACAACATATTTATTAGTTATTGGAGTGGTTTTAACCTAAACCCACAACATCTTTGATGCTCTTCCCTGTGGGAGGTACACCTTGATCATGTTCCCTGTGACTGTGGGCTAGACTTAGTGAATTGCTTCTAACAGATCTTGGAAAGGAAAACAATAGTAACTGTAGTTGCAAAAACTGGCAGATACCACTTTAACCAGATGACTGAGGCCATGTTCCTTGTTTCTCTCACACTGGTATCAAAGACTCTGGCTTCAATTTTCACAGAGAGCTATCCTATAATGAAAAAAAAATATTCTGCTATCAGCTTTTTTAGCTACTTATTGTGATGGTTAATTGTGTGTGTCAACTTGAAAGACCTAAGGTATGCCCAGATACCTGGTAAAACATAATTTCTGGCTGTGTCTGTGAGAGTGTTTCATTTGACTCAGTAGACCGAGTAAAGGGGTCCACCCTCATCAATGTGAGCAGGCATCATCCAATCTTTTGAGGGCCTGATGGAACAAAAAGGCAAAAGAAGTGCAACTTCTCTCTCTTCTTGACCCAAGATGTCCCTCTTCTCCTGCCCTTGGACGTCGCAGCTCCTAGTTGGTAGGCTTTGAACTGCAGGACTTACACCACAGACATCTACCCCTGGTTCTCAACCTTCAGACAGACTGAATTATACCCTGCATTCCCAGTTTTCAGAGGGCAGACCTCTCAGTCTCCATAACCATGTAAGCCAATGCCTCCAACGTCTCCTCTTATGCATGCTCTGTATGTTCTATTGGCTCTGTCTCTCTGGAGAACCTTGACAAATACACTAATTTTTACATACCACCTTGCATGGTCTTCATTTCCCTACATATAAATCTGGATCTGAGAGGGGGAGATCCACAGCCTAAGTCTGTGAAATCACAGACATCTTGCAATTACTGTAGAAACATATGTATACGGGCATATTTTTTCTGAAGAGAAATTTCATTCCAGCTCAGTTCGTGCATCAAACCTCTCAAAATGTTAAAAAACAGTAGTCTTGAGAATAGCCATTTTTTGCTTTATTTATCTCTGTAGACAACCTAGTGTTTTTGTAAAGAAAATACTTGATGCTTAATGTGGAATAAATGACTAAATAAATGAAAGCTATAAAGTAGTTAAATTGCTTGGCCCTTAACGAAAATAATGATTCTATCTGGATTTGAGAAATAAATGATTCTCTCAATCTGAGCTTTCAGGTAAGCCAAAATAACTGTAGCTACCACCATTTATAGGCAGTGAATTTATAGTTCAACATGGAATTTTCTTATGTATAATTTTATCCTTATAAATAGAGTAGCCATGCATCCCAGTTTATCCCTGCTGCCCCAGCAGTGTTTCATCCTGTCTGGTTTGGCATTTGGCTGGGTTGTTTTTTTTTAATACTTTAATAAGGTATTATTTTAATATTTGCACTCACAGAGGCTAAGCTGGATTTGGTAGAGCTGCACTGTGTCCTTTCAGCTTCTGCCAGAGCCCGCAAATGAAATGTCTGAGTCACAGGTGCAGGAAAACAGAAGTTTACTGAAATAACCTCTCTCTTTTCTGAGCACTCTACAGACACGAGGTAATTAACACCTCTTTCTCAAGGACAGCATGCAGGGCACTCACTGATAAAATTAAGTGCTCTATGACAGGAGCAGCCAGGGCAGGGACTCCTTAGGTCTTAGGCAGTGATGAAAGAAGAGCAGGTCACTGCTCCTGCTGGTCACTTGGTGTACAAGATAAGCTGTGCTGTGGTCTGCTCCACAGCTTGTGGGGAGCAAAAAGCCACCAGGCAGACAGGGGGCAGTAGGGAGCACGGGAAATTAGGTTAGGCCAGCAATTTTCAACCTTTTTCATATCATGGCACAGATAAACTAATTACTAAAATTCCGCAGCACACCAAAAAAATATTATATTTTTTGCCAACCTGACAAATAAGAAGGAATAATTTTTATTCATTCATACACGACAGCTAATTTTGTGTTGACTGTTGTCATTTTTTTGTTTGACAATCTAAGGGAAAAGAGGTCAGTGCCCCTGACTACATACTCAGGTATTGCATGTTTTAAAAATTCTTCTGGCACACTGACTGAAAATTGCTGGGTTAGGCCATTATAAATTAGATATGTGAAATAACTGTGCAAAGACACAACAGTCTGGTACTCTTGCTACAAAGGTTTTATCATTAATTGTGTGTGCAAATCTGTTTTATTTATATATTTTTATATATTTTTATTGATTTCAGAGAGGAAGGGAGAGGGAGAGAGAGATAGAAACATCAATGATGAGAGAGAATCATTGATCAACTGCCTCCTGCACGTCCCCTACTGGGGATCAAGCTCACAACCTGGGCATGTGCCCTGATTGGGAATCGAACCATGACCTCCTGGCTCATAGGTCAATTCTCATCCACTGAGCAACACCAGCAGGGCTCATTTATACATTTTACTGTTTTTTGTTATGGTGTGAAATTTTTGGCACCAATGGACAAAAAAAAAGCATGTTAAATTTTAAAAATCATGAAATTTGATGTTGAATGGATGGTGTCTATAGCTCACAAACACAAGAATACACAAATTTGCATCTGTATCAAAGACAGCTGCTATTTTAAGAAGACATTGTACAAAGTCACCAGTCCTTCTTCAGCTACAGAAAGTGTTGGACTTTTCATTTAGATCAAATGACTGTCCTCCTACATTAATTTTGTTCAGTTTGATTCCAAGTATCTTCTGTACACATAAAAAGTGTAATGGTACAGAATAAGTTAGCTCCATTTGCAAAATAATAATCATAATAATTATTATTGTAAGAACAACAAAAACAACTCCAACATTAAATGATACCATTATACTAGTATATCAAAACTCACATTTTCAAATAAAAATTATTTGTTAATACATTTCAATAAAAATTTTGATTTTTCATACAGTTATTGAAACCAAATTTAGGCTTTGGGAAGTTTATTTTGTGGAAGGTTAAACACCTGTTGTGTAGATGCTATTCAGTAAAATTCTATTTTGAAAAAATATTGGACTTTGTAGCAGTAATTCAGATAGAAATTTTGATGGAACACAGCATCACAGTAAAAGCCATGTTCTTAATAAACTAAAAAATTTATGGATTAAAAATGTATTTACATTTGGCATTTATCACACATATCAATCATTTCATTCATGTGCTGAAACTTGGCAGTGTATCACATCAAACTGGCAACCTGATAAGCTGCAGTTTGGAAGCTCCGGAGACTCCCAGGGACTCGCAGTTATTGATGTGAAGTTTGCAAAGAGACTGATAATGATAGTCACTCTCACAAAATAAAGGGAAGACCCAAACTTACAGAAGAGATCTAAAATGCAAATATAATTTAGTTTTGAAATTCTAAAAAGTGTTTTAGAATATGCCAAGTTCCTATTTATAACTGGGTGAATATTATATCCTATCTTGAAACTATATTGAGAAAGCTTACAATTTGGTGAAATATTTCAATATGGTGAGACATTCAAAATAATCATTAGTAGAAACAACTTGCTGACAAGTTTTGCTTATAAATATATTTGACAAAGAAAAGTGTATGCAGGCAAAGAGCCAGTGTCTCTGATAATATTTGGGCTGAAATATTTATGTCTCAATGTGAAACAAACAGACTTGAGAATATTCCCCATTTAGCAGAATTTGCCCTGATTTTACCTAATGACTAGGCACTTACAGTTTTTCCTCAGATTTAAAAATATGATGGTTTATAGAAAAGAGTCACTTGAACATTCAAATACCTTCACATTTATTAACCATGAAATGCAATTTTGAAAAATGCAGGTATTTCCATGTTTGAAAATTAAAGTAACTTTTAAAAACAAGAAATCAGAAAATACCAGATAAAGATAGAACTAAGAAACAGACTAAAATACATGAAGAATATGAACAAAGAGCCCTAGCCAGTTTAGCTCAGTGGATAGAGCATCAGCCTGCGAACTAAATGATCCCAGGTTCGATTCCCATCAAGGGCACATGCCTGGGTTGCGGTCTCGATCCCCAATAGGGGGTGTGAAGGAGGCAGCCAATCAATGATTCTCTTTCATCATTGATGTTTCTATCTCTCTCTCTCTCTTTCTCTCCCTTCCTCTCTGAAATCAATCAAAATATATTTTAAAAATATATATGAACAAAGAAACATTCTCCCATTTACTCTTTCTAATGTTCAGATCATCAATATAAAGAGTTCTTCTTTGCTTACTGTACATAAATATATTATTTTTAGTTTTATAGAAATTGTCTTATTTAAGGAAACAGTTTGGAATAAAACTATAGATTCAGCAACAAAATGACCCAAATTTATCAGTAAGTAAATAATATTTAAAATTAGATAAGTTTAACTATTTAAAGTTTTTGTTCTGAAAAGTGCCATCCAAAAGTTTGATCAATTATGAAGAGAATAATAATTCTACAAGATGAACATAACAGAGATGATTATTTGTGTAACTACTGATCTGCTCTCACAAAATAAAGGGAAGATCCAAAATACTGATGGATGAGTGTTAAAATCCTATATAATAAAAGTGTAGTATGAAAATTGTCCCTCGACCAGGAGTTGTCCAGGAGTTTGACCAGGGGGCAGGGCTGGCCAGGGGAAAGGAGGGAGGCCCCAGCAGCGGCAGGTGGCCAGGGGAAGGGAGGAAGGCCCCAGCCGGCAGCAGGCAGCAGGCAGCAGGCACCCGGCAGCAACTAGGGACCTTACCAGTGCATGAATTTCCTGCACTGGGCTCCTAGTGATATATAAGATTTAGTTTTAGCCTGGCTGGCATAGCTCAGTGTTTGAGCATCGACCTATGAACCAGGAGGTCACTGTTCAATTCCTGGTCAGAGCACTTGCCTGGATTGCAGGATCAATCCCCAGTGGGAGGAATACATGAGGCAGCCGATCAATGATTCTTTCTCATCATCGATCTTTCTATCTCTCTTTCCTTCTCCCTTCATCTCTGAAATCAATACAAATATATTTTTTAAAAGATTTAGTTTTATTCTTCTACTAGAGGCCCAATACACGAAATTCATGCAAGAGTAGGCCTTTCTTCCCCTGGCTGCCGGAATCAGCTTCTCTCTGGCACCTGGCACCCGGGCTTCCCTCGCAGCCCCAGCTTTGTCCAGAAGGTCTAATTAGCATATTACACTTTTATTATTATAGATCATTGTGTTTTAGAATATCCCAAGCCATTTAGCTAGGATATGGAAGATCAGGATTTGAGCCAAATCTATGGGGAAGCATATACTAGTGAGAACTTATGACCTAAAGAACAACATACCATGTAAAAGAAGTGTTGACTTTGTTCTTAACCTGTTTCATCTATTTACAAAACAAAAGGGGGGGGAAATAATACAGAAGTCCTTAAAGAGGTCCAAAATATCAAAATTTAAATTACAGAACCCAGAACAGTGATATACAGAATATAGTGCTAACTGGAAAAGGCTCTGAGAAAGGTTACCATTTGGAAAATGTTTGAACCACATTTTGGAAAAGGAGGAGGCAGATGTCCACTCCAGAGAGCGGGGCTGGAACATGGGGGTTGGTGGGTCACTGTGTAGATGCCAAAAGCAAAACCAGCACATCTGTAGGAGCCTAAGGGTTCCTAATGGCCAGATCAGGAACTGCATTCACTGAGTGGAATGCTACATTCTAAAGGTTATCCTATATAATAAAAGTATAATATGCAAATTGACCCTAATGGCAGGACGACCAGAATGACCGCTGGACCAGTCACTATGAGGCACACTGATCACCTCTCAGTCCCTTTCCCCGGCCGGCAGGCTCTGATCGCCTGATGGCGAAAGGGGAACCGGGGGTGGGTGGCGAATGTGGGCGGCAGCTGGCCAAGACCCCTGCCCCACAGGTCGCCCCACACACAGAGGGCAACCCGTGGTGGGGGCGGGGCCAGAAGAGCAGGTGGGAATAGCCCACCTCTCGGTCCCTTCCCCCGGCCATCAGGCACCAATCACCTGATGGTGAACAGGGAACCAGGGGTGGATGGGGGGAGGGGGGGAGAGGGCAGGGCCGACTGCAGGCAGCCAGGGAAGATGGCCCTGATCGCAGGCCAGGCCTAGGGAGCGTACCCACGCACGAATTTCGTGTGCCAGGCTTCTAGTATTAGATGAAATGGAAGTCTTCCAGCTTCTTAAACAGAAAAAATAGGACGTAATAAAATCTGCCTACACATTGGAGCTTCCACTTGGCAGCCATTTACTCACTCACGCATTCAACAAGCATCCACTGAATTCAACTGAATATGTTCAATGTGCCAGGAACTGCTTTATGCAGTGAGAAGAGAATAATCAAAACAAAATCTCTGTCCTCATGGAGAGCTAGTAGAGAAAACAAACAATACTTCATATAAATATTAGATAACAATACAATGTAGAAATAAAATGAAGAAAAACAAGGCAAAGAATGGGGATTTGAGCAATGGGGATACCACTTCACATAAGGTGGCTAGAGAATAATAAAGCTAATGCTTGTATAGTTCATAACACTTAATCCTCACTACAATTGAATAAGGTAGGTGTTATTATTTTCCTCATTTTATGGATGCAGAAAAGACACACAAGGTGGCTTAGAAACTTGTCCAAGGGCATACAACTAGAAAGTGACATAGTTATTTCAAAGTCAGACTGTGTAGCTGAATCCATCTTGCTAATCATGTTAATATTGCTCCATGACTTTGTGAAGGTGACTTTGTGCTGAGACCTCAATTAAGCACGTGAGTCAGCCATGTGATGATCTGAAGAAAGCCTACTCCAGAGGGAACAGCGGGTTCCAAAGGACCATCAAGGGTATGCTCGGCATGCTCAAGAACAGCAAAACTGCCCCATGTTCCTGAGCTCATTTAATAAGAAGGAAACTGATAGGAAAATGGAGTCAGATCATTAAGATAGTGTGGTTGCTGAAAGGAGAGTAGATAGTTGAGGTCAATTAGCATAACAACATCCAGGTGACAGGGGATGCTGGCTTGGACTGAGGTGTTGATGTTGGTGATGGTCTTTGTTGTAATTGTTGTTAACCTTCACTCGAGGATATTTTTCCCATTTATTTTTTAGAAGGGAGAGCAGAGAGAAACATCTCTGTGAGAGAGACATATTGATTGGTTGCCACCCGCACGCACCTGGAGCTGGACTGGAGATGGAACCTGCAACCCAGTTATGTGCCCTTGACTAGTAATCGAACCCCAGACCCTTCAATGCCTGGCCGTAGGTGATGGTCTTTTTGACGGTCATCTTGGCTAGGGTATAGTCTCCAGTTTTCAATCGAACATAAATCTAGGTGAAATGATTTCTGCAGACGTGATTAAAGTCCCTAATCTGTTGACTTAAATCAGTGGTTCTCAACCTGTGGGTCGCGACCCCTTTGGCGGTCGAATGACCCTTTCATAGGGGTCGCCTAAGACCATCCTGCATATCAGATATTTACATTACGATTCATAACAGTAGCAACATTACAGTTATGAAGTAGCAACGAAAATAATTTTATGGTTGGGTCACAACATGAGGAACTGTATTTAAAGGGCCAGAAGGTTGAGAACCACTGACTTAAATAAAGGATATTAACCTAGATAAGCTGAGTGGGCCAAATTTAATTAGCTGAAGGGCTACACAAGTAGACCTGAAGCTTCCCCCAAAGAAAACAATGCCCCCATGACTGCAGCTTCAATTCTTCCTGCTGGCCTGCCCTACAGATTTCCCACTTGTTTGTTCAGTCTCCACAGTAACATAAACCAACTCCTTGCAATAAATCTCTCAACACATAGCTCCTATTATGTGTAAAGGGGTAGGCACTGGTCAGATTCAGAATAGATGCTGAAGGTAGCATTAAATATTGGATACAGCATGGAGGAAAGAGAGAAGTACTCTCTTTGCCAACATTACCACATTTCAATTCTTCTCTCATTGGTGCTGTTAGAAAACAATGGAGTGATCACCTTTTTTTAAACCTTCTTTGGCATTATCTTCACATACTCTCATGTCTTGGGGCAAAAATAACAAGAACACAGCCAGCTGCTCTGTTGCATATTTGGATGAGTTGTTATTCAAAATTCCTAAGTCTGTTCAAAATGCCTCAATCTGTAAATTCATATGAAGGGTTCATTTACAGAAATGACATTCAGAGTTCTTCTCTCAGAGTAGAGACATGACAGATGTAATGGAAAACAAAATACATGTCCCTAAATGCTAGAATAGTTCAACAAGACTTGGTCCATTCACACAATGAAAAATTATCAAGCCATTAGAAAATGATGTTTGACAGAAAAAATAAATAAGGTAAAACGACTAATATTTCACTACTAAGGCTGATTCAATATATTTCAGACAGTAATTCAAACTTTTATGTAAATAAAGCTGGATTTCAATCCTGGATTAACCACCTGTTACCAGCATATCCTTGTCCATTTGTCTAGACTGCCTGAGTCTCCATTTCTCACCTCTCCAGATCAATATTATGAAAGTGCTCCACAGTCAACAATCAGTATAGAATAAACCCAGCTATCCTTTGTAATAACTAGGATATCATTGTGCATTTGATATATTTCTGTGCATACATGTGTATGAAAAATACACAATATATTATATATATAACATATTTAATGTATACATATACACAGAGAGCAAGGTGTATATGTATTATTAATTCAACTAAAAACACACAAAATTTTTTTTCATTTTACAATGAATACCAAATGTGAATCTCTGGTTGAATTTATGAGTTCATTTCATTCAGTCAATAAATATTTACTAAGTGCCTTTATGGTTCAGGAACAAAATGATAAGTATAGGGAAAGAGCAGAAAATAGAATGTTTTGTTTTTTTACTGTTTTATTTGCAAAGCTTTCTATAAAGACTTTGAATTAATTTTTCAATACATGAATAATTTTTAAGGACAATGTAACTTTGCAGTTATAAAAAGAGTTATTAAATGTGTCCTCTCTGGCAATGGGTATAAAGAAAAGAAACACCAAAAAATAATAATAACAATAACTACAAGGCACCTGGCTCCACCCTGGATAATACTAAGTCACCCTGAGCCTACGCCCATTATACGTGGTTTGATTTTTCTCTGCTCTGTGTGCTGAAGACTCACACTTCCTTCCATATCTCTTGGGTGAGTCCTGCTATTACCTGGGTGAGGTCTCACGATTGCATCTCCCTTTGTAATAGCCTTCAGAGTCTTGAGGACAAGTTTCCATTGGCCTCAGGGCTTCCTGGGAATGTTTGCCATCCAGATTTCCCTTTACAGAAGCTGCCCCATCTGTGCTGAAGACAATAGAGTGTGTGTTTGGCTCAATTACCTCTTCCACTACCTTCTGTTTCCTGGCTGAACAGAGAATTATAAGATATATGATCTTTCTGGCTCTCCTATCACAGACACCTTCCTTGTCCTCAATTTCTGTCTCTACACAAGCACAAGGAGCACAGTAATGGCCACTACGCTCATTTCCCTAAATAAAATACACCAGCAGTTATTAAGTGGATGCAGAAATGCACACGCACCGTTCTGATATGAAAGTGTCATAAATTGTGTGACGTGACTATGAGCACATCTCCTATAACATTTTCCTTTGGGGCACTTCTTCCAGATCTTGCAGAAAGAAGGATACTACCTGGACCAATTTCACATAGCTATTATGAAGAGCATCTAAAATGTTATTTTAAGCTACTGGAAAATGATCCTCCAAAAAAATGTCAGCTTAGCGCTTATCGATAGTCATTTGAAATACACAGAATGTCAGGGTGAACTATGTACTTCTGTCCTTACAGATAAAATATACTACAGGAGTTCGAAAGCATTTATTCAAATGCCTCTCCTGAGAGGTTAACAGGGCTGCTGCTGCTAGAACATTCGGAGCCCTGGATGCAGAAAACCCAGGGAGTCCGTGGCTCTGCTGGAAGATTAAGGACCCTCAGCTCCCTGCGTCACTGCCAGCTCCCAGCATCCTCATCAATCTCCCGGGCAGGCTGGGGGGGCATTGCTTTCTCGCTGCAGTTTTATAAACAGAAGGAAGTGAGCTATTGTTTCCACAAACACTCATGCTTGACTACGAAAAGATAAACACTTTTAACTCTTAAGCCTCAGAAAGTACAAAATCTGGCTAATCTCCAAGAAATACAGAAATTAGGTCACTGCGTACCCACAGAAATTGGTTCACAAAAAAAAAGTCCCACTTTATTCCCTAAGCTTCCACGGTGACATCACACAGGCAGGAAGGGGGCACTGGGGAGACCAACAGAGAGATTATTCATCAATATGCATTATTTATTGTTAAAGTGAGTTGTCGACTGCTTCCCTGCTTTGTTTCTGCTGCCTTCCCTTTGTGTATAACACGCGTGCTAGAGTTAATCATTCCGTTCCCTGTGCTCTCACAGCAGGTCCATTGTACCTCCCTCTGTCTGGAATTGTCACCAGTTTATATCCGCTAGGCTCCACCTGCTTCTTCCCTAAGGGCACCCACACCTGTTGCACAATGTCCCACATGATATATGCCCCATGGGCAGAACCACGGTAGTGCACTGTGCCCACCTCAAAAGCACAGTGTTTTCAGGATAGCCCTGATTCCACTCTGATTGTTTTCCAAAACAAGTAAGTGTTCACAAAAGGTCAGCAAGGATTCAGAAGAACAGAACACCATCAACCAACTGGCTGCAATTGACATTTACAGAATACCACCACCAGCAGAATATGCCCTCTTTTCAAGTATACATAGGACTGTCACCAAGACAGGACACACCCAGACAAACCCAAAAGAACTGAAATCATAGAAAGCATTTTCTCTGACCATAAAGGAATGAATCTAGGAATTAACAGGAATATAAGAGAATACACAAATATTTGGAAATTTAACAACACACACAAATAATCCATATGTGAAAGGGTAAATCTCCAAAGAAGTTAGGGAATATTTCAAACTGAATAAATTAAAATATAGCATACCAACATTTCTGGTATACAGCTAAAGCAATTCTTGGAGGGAAATTTTTGGTGTTAAATGTTTATATTAGAAAAAAATATCAAATCAATAATCTAAGAAACTGAAAAGAATAAAATAAAGCCAAGCTAAAAAAGATCCATAATTCTATACCTATCACTATCTTAGCACCTATAAAAGTCTCTCTAAAGAATATCAGGCTTTCTGTAAAGTATGAGGTTTTTAATATTTCCAGAGAAAACACTCCGGTTGAAATATTCAATTTACACAACATTTACAGAGCTCCACTGTGAATGAGGCATTTTCCCAGGCATAGGAAGATGAAAAGGGCATGTTTCCTGCTCCCACGTGTCTTCAAAACCATAATGTGAAGCCAGAAATTAAAAGCTAAAATTGAAGTTTAAAATATAATGGGAACAGTTAAACCAACCCACAGGATGGAGTGTTGAGATCAAAGAAGTCCGTGATGACCAGTTTTCTTGAAACTCATTACTCATACTATATTTTACGAATTTTTCTTTTAATAAAAATGTTTGTGTAAGGAAAGCTTATAACTTGTCAAGCTACAGTCACCTCTAGTACTGTTTCTGCCACAAGAGGACTATGAGAGACGAGGTAAGCATTATTAGCCAGGTTAAATGAGTGGAAACAAATCTAGAGATCCTACCCACCTGACAAATCAGGGACATTATGGGACATCAAGGAAGGGCAGCCTCCAGCCCTGCCAGGTCCTTCCTTCTCCTTCCCTCTCTGGCCTAGAAAAGATAGTCTCTGAGGTGAGTGAAATTATCTCATTAAGGGGAGATGTTTAGTTATGAAGCAATTCTACTTTATTCTATTGCTTACCTGATCTTTTCCAGGAAGCCATGCCTCTTAAATCCATGGATTCTGGAAATATTTACTATATGCAACTCGTGACCAGGGACATCTTGTTAAAAACAGTCAACAGATATAGACAGAGTAATAATGAATTATGTCCCTGATATCTAACTTATTTCATTCTACTCTGACTACTCTTGCATGTGAGGTAGGCTTTGTTATACCCATTTTAAAGATGAGAAAACTCAAGGGCCAGTAACTTAAGTGACTTGCCACTTAGATTAGCCCAAGACAGGGCAGATTGTGTTTGTATCACAATTTTTTAAAATATATTTTTATTTATTTCAGAGAGGAATGGAGAGGGAGAGAGAGAAACACCAATGATGAGTGAGAATCATTGATTGGCTGCCTCCTGCATGTCCCCTACTGAGAATCGAGCCTGTAATCCAGACATGTGCCCATGACCGGAATAGAACCGAGGGCCCTTCAGTCCAAAGGCCAACGCTCTATCTATTGAGCCAAACCGGCTAGGGTTGTATCACAATTTTATTATAACTACACAGGTCTCTGTCTTCTGCCAATGACCCACTGGTTCTGGAGCAGGAACTGAGGAGGGAGGGTCTCCTACAGAACTGGCACTTGACTGGCCACTGTGAGGCCTCAGAACAGAAGGGGTGCATAGACGTGTTAAAGGAATTTGTTATCTACTCTCCTGGAACAATTTAGTATTTGTGCAAACTTAATGCATACACACCCCACCCCCACTGAATTTGAACAGTGGGAAAATCTGCATTAACATCTTTTGCCCTTGAAATTCATTTTACAAATGTGAAGGAGATTCATTGTAACAGCTGTCTATTCACATACAAGATTAGGGATATACTAGCTGTAATTTTACATGGTAGGTCTTGACATAGATTTTGGAATCATATTCATCCCAAAGATACAAGTAATAAAGAAAAGATCATATATCTTCTAGACAAAAAAAAATAACACAAGGTTGGGGCTAATTTTTCGATATCATCTTTAACCGTCTTGGCGCTATTCACTCTGTGGAGAATTTGGGGGGACTTTTTTTTCTCTCTTGATGTGGACCATTTCATTCTGTGCTCCTTTTTCCAACTCAGTGTATTTTATAATGATATCCATCATGTCTGTTTGTCAGTTTATGGCAGCTTAAAAAAATTGCCTCAAGGCCAGTAATGAGAAGAAATCTTTCCCACTTCCTCTAGATTGTTTTATGTGCTTCACAGTTTTCTGCACCAAATAATAAAAAATAACGTTGCTTTCGAAACTGTCCTTTATCTTGCCTCTTTCTTTTCTCCTTTTAATCCTTTATGGTTTATTTCTCTTTGCTTAACTATATTTATTCTACCGTGTTTTGTTTATAATTAACAAGATGTAGAAAGACTGTAAGTCTCAAAATCGAAAGTTTTTCAAAGGCCTTATTTCAGCTAGCCTTTAATCCAACATAACGGAAACTATCTGGAAAGATCGATGTAGATATGGATGTAGATGTAGAATAGATATCTATCTATCCATCCTTAACAAACAATCCAAACTTTAAGAACTATTTGTTGAAATAGGGAAATCAATAAATGCCAGGGATGAGGGTGGATGTTTAGCTGAGTTCTCAAGAAACAGCTGGCTAACTTTAATATAGAAAGAAACCTTTAGTTTCCTCAGTTCAATATCATTAGCCCCTGGAACTGGAATGTGTCTTGGAAAGGTCAATTGCTTCTGTTATTATTAGAAATGTGTTGCTAATAATTAGGGATTGTTACCAAGCTGGAAGACCTTCCTGGATGGCATGGTTTTTACTCTATTTTCTTAATCTTAAAATCCCTGCCTATCTAAAACATCAAGTTGTGGAGTAATTCCATGCTTGGATTACCATTTAGCATTGCTTGGCATTTCACAAAACATTTCCAGCACCATTCTATCACACAAAAGCTTTAAGCTACCTTCCGGAGTCAGTAGGCAGGTAATAAATTATTCTTAGACCAATATTTTCTAATAAATATTCCTGTATATTCCCTTTTCTGAAAATTATCTGTAGTTAGCACACTTCATCAACTATCGATTCTTTATTACCCACCACTTAACAGGGGCTATCTGGAAATCAATCTTTGTAACTGAAAATGGTGAATAAACAAAATTTATTTTTATTTGCTTTAGACCTCAAGCCATGTTTACTTGAAGGAATGAAGGAGTTAGTAAACAGATGGATGGACAGATAGATAAATGGATGAAATAGGTTTGACTAGTCTTCTGGGAGGAGCCCAGCTCTTAAACTAAATTGCAAAGCAAACAAGTACATGAGAGCTCCAATGCCTACCTAACACTTCTCTGTTCTTTGTTCCTTGAAAGGAATAGTTGGAATCATCTTCCACCCTCATGCAGAGCACCAGCCTATGCTAAACTTTCCCTTTCCTTAAAGCCAATAGTGATATGCTCACAATTTCCCTGGGATCAGGGAAGAAACCTATAGATTTAAATGTCTTTGATCTCTAGATATCCATTGAACTATCCGTCTTTACACTTTGAAGAACAAACAGAAAGTAGTTATGTAACTATTAAGAGCCATGGCATAAGATCATTTTTTAAAAGTAATTGAACAGAAAGTTGAGACAGCTACAAAATTTGAGTTTCAGATCCACAGACAATCTCTGATTGCCTATTTAGACACAAAATACCATTAATGCCAAGGCAGAGCCAGTGTCCTATAGAAAAATATCAATAAAAGCCCAGACATCTGGGGGAGAATATCACCCAGAGATACAATGACATTTGTGTGGATCTGGATCATTTGGGTTCTACAAGTAAAAAGAGAAGAATCTATGTCTGCCTAAGAGAGAATAACATAATGATACAATATATGATCGTGCCTGGCATCAATGAGATATATATACAAAATATCTCTCTCTCTCTCTCTCTCTCTCTCTCTCTCTGGCAGTTGTGGCTGATATAACAAATTACCATAAACTGGTCATTTATTTCTCACAGTTTTGGAGGCTGAGAAGTCCAAGATCAAGGTGCTGGCAGATCCAATGTCTAGTAAGAGCCTGCATTCTGTTTTGCAGATGTACATCTTCTCATTGAATCCTCACTGCTCTCTGTCCTCTTCTTATAAGGCACTATTCCCACTCATGGGGACTCCACCTTCATGACCTAGTTACTGTCCAAAGGACCCACCTCCAAATACCAGCACATTAGAATTCAACATATGAATTTTGGAGGACACAAAAGGACTACTATAATGTATCATATCATATCATATCATATCATATCATATCATAATGCCTTTACCCTCAGCTCTCAAACATCATGGAGAAATTGAGCCTGCTTAGTAACTCATATCTTCTCAACATTTTTTAATACTTCTTTGCCTTCTCATCCTTCTCCTCTGTTATCATTCATCTCAATTGCCCACACATGCACAAAAATTAATATTCAGATATTTTATGTAGTTCAGTAAAAAAGGAGATGTGTTTAACCAAAGGGAAGTTTGCGTGTGTGTGTGTGTGTGTGTGTATGTGTGTGTAGTTTATTAAAAGGAATCCTATATAATAAAACCCTAATATGCAAATCAACCTAACAGCGGAACGACCAGTTGCTATGATGCACACTGACCACCACCGGGCAGACACTCAATGCAAGAGCTGCCCCCTGGTGGTCAGTGTGCTCCCGCAGGGGGAGTGCTGCTCAGCCAGAAGCCGGGCTCATGGCTGGCAAGCGCAGTGACAGTAGCAGGAGCCTCTCCTGCCTCCTCGGCAGCAATAAGGAGCAGCAAGCCGAGCGGTAAGGAGCAGCGAGCTGGCAGGAGGTAAGGAGCGAGGGGTCCTGGACTGTGAAAGGGCAGAGGCCGGGCTGAGGGAGCCCCCCACCACCACAGAGGGACACTCCCCCCAGTGCATGAACTTCCTGCACCGGGCCTCTAGTTGTTTAATGAGAAAGCTTTGACAGTGGGTATGGATTCCCTTGAGCACAAACCAGAATCTTATGGAGAACCTCATCAGTCACTGTTACCAGGAAAGGGCGATTAAGTCAGAAACAGGCTACACACTACCTACAGCAGCAGGACATAATAAGGCCCTCTGTTGGATGCTTTTGCTTCTATTGAAAAAAGTAGTCCCTAGGCAATTTGTGACTTTAAAAGACCAAATATTCATCAGCTACTTACCATGCTTGGGTTGTAATCACCTCTTGAATACAGGTCTTTTTTAAACTGGCGATTCAGTCATTACATTTGGGTAGGCAGCCCCTTTGACCCTCCCTGCCCTACAATCACATTAAACCCGTGATACTCTTCACAACCCCACCCTACTGAGGAGTCCCTGATCTAGCTCAAGAAGATTAACAGGTGCTTACTGAGGAAAATCTCCATAGTGGGAATGGTGGCAACATTGGATTGCATATTCCACTTCTAGGAATATATCCTAAGAAACCCAAAATACCAATCATAAAGAATGTTTGCACCCCTATGCTCACTGCAGCACAATTTACAATAGCTAAGATCTGGAAACAGCCCAAGTGTCCATCAGTAGGTGAATGGATAAAAAAGCTGTGGTACATTTATACCATGGAATACTATGGAGCAGTAAAAAAGAAGGATCTCGTACCCATTGAGACAACATGGAGGGACCTGGAGAGTATTATGCTAAGCGAAATAAGCCAGCCAGAGAAAGACAAGTATCACATGATCTCACTCATATGTGGAAACTGATGAACAAAATAGATCCAGAGACATAGAAGCAGGGTACAAATTGACGAATCTCAGAGGGAAAGTGGAGTAGGGAAGGGGGAGGGGGAGAGATTAACCTGGGAACTTATATGCATATAAGGTCCGGGAGGGGCAGGTGTGGGGTGGAGGAGGTCAATGGGGGAGAAAAGTTAATACTTTCAACAATAAAGATAAATCTTTTTAAATGGAAAAAAATGAAAATGTCCACTGGACTCCTCTACACTGATGTCATTGGGAACCACGCTGCTTTGATGGAGTTCCAGAGGAAATGAAAACCGTAGTTCAAGCTACTCATCTAATGGGGCCAAGCTTTAGCAAGAGAGTCAGTGAGGAGGAATAGTTCCTTTTGTTTGTTTGCTTGTTTCATGTAAAAAAAATCTGAGCATATTTAGAAGCTGGTGGGAAGAATCTAATTGAGTGAGAGACTGGAGGTACAAGCAAGAACAGGGTTAATGAGTAGGATAAGACACCTCACAGCACGAGTAGAGGGATTGGTGTTGGATGGGTAAATAGGTGGCTCCTGTAGAAAAAAATGATGGGGGAAGCACAAATTAAAGTAAGTTTGAGCATTTGGGATCCAGGCATGAGTGAGCACCCATCTGATTTTCCTCTCATTGAGAAGGGACAGGGAGGTGAGGTTGACATCATGAAGACTTACTTAACTCACCTGGATTGAATTGGATTGGATTGGAAAGGGGTACTGACCCAAATAGAGTAAAATAAGAGGACTAAACAGAAACTAAAAATGTGAAGAAACACCCAGGAAAAAAACCAAAGCAACTCACCACCAAAAGAATGACCACCTCTGAATCATTTTTCCTACACCCGTTCAGTGCCTCTCAGCACCATGTTTAAGAAAGCAGAGGCCTAACATCTGCTAGCTCACACCAACAGTGAGACCAAAATCTTAGATTATCTTCCCCAACTGTTGCAGCTTCTACTAAAAACCAAATCAGCATTTCTTAGAGTAGCTAGTTTTGAAAGACATAGGATAAATTGTTCTCCAGGGCCTGTTTAAGAATTTGGAAAAAATAGAAGGCAATTTAAAAAGCAATAAGCTACTTTCCTCGGCAGTCTGGCCATCTAACAATGCAGCCTGCTCCCGGTTTCAACTCTGTTTCCTACATCTCTGATTTTCATCACTAAGAAATAACATTGCACTTCTTCTCTCCAAATGAATATAACTGGCAGTGTCCAGAGTGGGACAGAACAAATTGGAAAATACATATAAGCTTCTCTGTATTCTTCCTGGTGTCTGATTAATATAATTTTCACAATTAAAACCATTTATCTTTATCTAAGAACTTAACACAAGAAAACATGTAATGAGCTGAGGTTATTAGTATGAAATAAAATTTATAAAATGTACCAATACTTATAATCCAAGTATAACTATTAGCAGCAAAATTTTAATATTATATTTAATTTGCTATTAATTTCATTTTATGACTACAATCATATTATTTCTCAGTAATGACACTCTTCATGTCCAACTAAATACTGATTCATAATTTTAATCATTTGTTATATATTTGTGAATTCTGAAAAGTTAAATATAATGACTATTATTTTCAGATTTCTATAGAAATTTTGAAAATATTTAAAGACCCTTGGAAATCATTTTATTTTCATCCACAGTAAGCTTGAACATTTAAAAAAAAAGTCTAATATGTACCCACTCAGCATTGTGTTGTAAATATTTTGGTTCACAGAAAGAAATTATAGATTATAATGTTAAACAAAAACAAGCAAGATAAATATAATGGACTGAACACACAGAAACACTTGGATCCTTTCCCAAATTCCATTAAATGAGTGTAAAGCTACTCTTACAGATTGAGACACAAGAACTAAGAGAATGAAAGAAAGAAAAAATATCAACCATGTTTTGGAAGCTGGGAAACAGGAACATTTGCATTACCCGCATATTGGAAAAAGACAGAAGTGTAGAAAGGAACGGGGAAGGAAAGAATACAGGGTGGGGCAAAAGTAGGTTTTCAGTTGTGAGTACATGAAACACAGAGTTTATTCTTGTATTATTACTTATTAATTACTAGAGGCTCAATGCACAAAATTCCTGCAAGGGGCTCAGCCCTCGCAGCTCCGGCTTCGTCCGGAAGGTTGTCCAGAAGGACGTCTGGTCTAATTAGCATATTATGCTTTTATTATTTTAGATTGTATTCTTTTCCATATGAACAACTGTAAGCCTACTTTTCCCCCAACCTATACTGTTTCAGAGTTGGGGAGTAAGAAGAATAACCCCAAGGCTGGGGACATGGGAAGCAGAGATGTGTGCCTAGAAAATAAAATTGCAACTAAAGACTTGAGTAGTGAAAGCTTAGCCCTATATTTCAATTATATTTTGAGTTAAATTGGTTTCTGGAGGCCTAACCACCATTTTCAGCATCTGTTTCCATAGGAAAATGTGTTTCACATTAAAGCAATCTATTAATGATCCTATACTATGAAAGCTCACATTTGTAACATCACAAAGCCCAGCCATTCATCAGCCAGACTGCCAAAGTTCACTCCTACAGATAAGCAATTTTTCATAAATCAGGCTTAAATCAGTGGTAAAGATGGTTCATAAGTCTTCAACATACCTTTTCCTGCTTAGTACCTGCTTGTTGCCAGTGTTGTAGTATATTGCTATTGCTTTTCTCACTCATGGCTTATCCCTTTGGGTAGGTTATAAGCACAGTGATGACCAAGGACCAGACTCACACTCCCCAACATGCTCTTAGAACAGGTCTGGCACCTCACAGGCTATCCCTACACTTAGTGTTCAATTTCTGGTTGGATTCATTTCACCAGATCATATCAAATCCAGAGTTCCTTGCGGTTTCCCCTCCAAGTGCTCAGGCACATCTCTTACCTAAGACAGCTCACTTCTAAGTGGGCCAACATGTACTGTAGTCTCATAAAGGCAAAGAAACCTGGGTTGCCCCAACTCCAGAATATGTCCCTGCTATAAACCAGGATACCTGGGACCACACTGCAACCACACTGCAACCACGGCAGGGGGCAATGATAAGTATGGGAACTGCAGCAATTAGGGGGTGGCAGTATAGGAGATATCTGACATAAGAGGCGAGAAAGAATTACTGACCTTTTCTAGGGCAGGCTCTGGGAGTCTCCTGGTTTCAAGAGCCCAGGCGAGTACTAAATATGCAAAGAGAGTCTGAGAGTCTATTATTGCAGCTGGGGCAGGAAGAGCCTTTGGGAAAATGGACCTGTGGGAAGCCCCCTGGGGATTCCTGGGCGCTGTTAGTGGGGCTTGCTCAGGGCAGAACTCCCTGTTTCAGAAGTTCTGCAGGGACACCGTGGGAGTAAAGAGATAGTCCCATAAATTCTCACTTCATCTGTCTTCATCTCTTTGATTTTTCGTGCTCAGCAAGTTGCCTTCGTCTGTGCTTTGCTCACTGTTTCATCTGCTCTCATTTCTGTTTATGTTTTATTTTACCCACTGGGAACTCAGCGCTAGTTTTTGCTTTACACTAATCACGGTTGCCAGCTATTGACTGAATATGATATCGTGGACGGGGAGAGGAGAATGATCTAGCAGGAACATTATAGGGTGAAGATGCCAAGAACAGCAGAGGTTGAGGAGCCTGGCAATCACACCATGTGAGAAATTCATCAATGGTTTGTGAGGAAAGCTGTAGATTTACAGCCTCCTGGCTACTTTAAAAGAATACAACCACGTGTTTAAAAATCAAAATACATGCTTCATAGCATGAACTGTCACTGAATCAAGAGAAAGGCACTTTTATAAACATATAAAAGCCAGGCTAGGATGGTGTGCATGCCAACAATTAAGAGGGAGAGGAGTGAAATCTTTGTAAATGGTCCTCTAGAACTGAAGTGGTGGTGAAATGATCAAGTATCTCATTCACTGGATGGGGGAAGAACAGGTTATGGCACAGGGTGCTCTCGGATTTGAGCTTATATCATTTATAAAAATACACTGAATAGTTTCCACAGTGAATCATCAACATGTTTACTTAGGTCTGAGTTGGGGACATTTGTAGAGATTTGGGGATATTCCTCCCATACCCATCTAGAAGTTGCCAAGGATATAACTTAAAGTCCCAGTCTTGAGTATTGGGGGGGGGGGGAGAGTATTATTTGAAGTTGAATTGTGACTAAAAGTTATATCTGCAGTATATATTTTTTCACTCAGAGCCAATTTTGCATAAAAGACAATGAGCCCCAGATAACATTACAATACAGATAATGGCCCTTTCCAGAATTTTCTCATCAACTCTTTGCTCATCTTTTACCACCTCCCTTTTTTCTCACCATGTTCATGCATATATTTACCGAAATAGGGATGTCCAATCGGTTAGAAATGTCTCCAGGTCACTTGGAAACAAGGCAGCTCGGAGCACTGCTGGGAAGGGGAGCTAACACCTGGGTGGCAGGGATCGATGCCACCGCCGAAGCGCACACATCTGCTGGAGCCCAGATGAGGAAGAGATGAACTGCTCCAGGCACTTCCTCTGGACTTGACCACCTGCAGGAAGATCAATAGGTAGATTTACGCATCCAAAAATGATTTAGGCATCCAAAAATGTTAATTTTGAGTTAATTTATGAATGGTTAAAGAAGCTAGATGCAGTCTGTTAGTGGGAAAGAAAATCAATGGAAAACATTAAACTTGTCTTCAGTATTTGAAGGACTGCCAAGTTGAGAAGGATGAATATTAATTTTGAGGTCCTTCACAGAGAAGAACCAGCATGTACCAGGGGGAAAATCTGAGGAGGCAAAAATAAGCTCCACAAAATAAATTCATTTCTAACAACTTCGAATTAGAGAAAATTGTATTAAAAAGTCAATCTTTTCCTTCAAAAATCAACACAAAACAAAGAGACCAATATGAAAAGCATATTCTACATATAAACAGTCACTTCACCTAGAGAACTCCTGGAAAACAGAAAATGTTGAATATGTTTTTATGAACAGGTTTATTATAAATGTTAAAGACAACTACCCTCTTAAAATATAGAAATGTACTGTATGGTGACGGTTCTCATCCCAAAGAAGCAAGTGAGTCCTGGAGAAGAGAAACTCAGCCACAAGTTATTTGTGTAAGCATTGATCAATTATGAAATCCCACAACGGAATAATAAGAGAAAAACTGAATTCAGATGACTAACAAATATGTCATCAAGCACTTTGATGACAAATCCAGTATAAATACATTAAGCAACATGAAAGAGTACAAAGAAAGAATCTGGCACATTTTGATGTCCCTGCTGACACCCACATTCTTCACAATTCTCTGAAGACCTATTTCTCCATAACTAGGTTAAGTGTCATTGGCAGGTATATTTCAGAAGTACGGTAAAGGCTTTGGGATTTACAAAAAAACACGGTAGATCTTATTCGTTGGGTCACAGTGGAGCTGTGATATATTCTAAGGGTAGACACTCACTCTAATCATTTGAAACAAAGGGACAGAACCATTCATCCAGCTAATCAATGTGAATTCCCTGGTTCAGAAAAGAAGCATAAATCAGCAGCTGCTCCGTGGTCAGTGTTCTCATCTACCCCTCCTCCAAAACAAAGAAAGGGCGGAAGTGGAACGTGTGTCAGCAGGAAAATGACTCGGGCTTTCATATTGACAGACATAGTCATTGGGCAGCAAATTCTCCATGGCAGCTGTGCTGAGGTCAATGTTGCTGAAGGTAAGGTAGGAAGTTTGTGGGGCTTGGGTACTTTTTACTTTTTGCCTGATCGCAGTTTGGTGTATTGCAGAAGATGCTGTTATTTGTTAGGGCAAGTGGAAGAAAAGAAGAATCATGCCAAGTTTGCCCCTGCCCATCTGGCAAGATGCACATTCACTTAAAGTATTATTCTAACTGTTTCAAGTTGACCAAATGCTCTGTTTTTCATGAACACCAAATAGATATCAGATACAGTAGTAGGCGGCTTCTCTCTTCCCCATCCCTGAGTCAGCAAATGACTTCCTGACTTGGTTGTGGTAACTGCTGGCTGAAGAGCACAGCGTGGCTTGACACTCTGCCTCCCATCCTCCTTTCCTCATACATCATGCATTCTTAGCAGTCACAGCACTGACCCATGGAATGTATCTGAAGTCATAAGAATTTTCTATGATAATTTCTAGCTCACCAAGCCATGGACTTTGCATATGCAGGGATAGGTGTTTTTTCACCCTTCTGATCAACCCTGAGTCATGCTGCCCCTATCACTCTGGAAGGGAAAGCCCAGCCACTGGGAATGCCGTCAACCTTTAGCCATTGCCTCAGATACAGAGCTGCCTTGCCTAAGGTCATGCCCCTTCCTGGGGTGGTCTATATTTCATGACTGGCAGATGCAGGAGTTTAACATTCCGGCCCTCCAAGCTCAATTTGGGACAATTCTGAATGGCCATTCCAGCTCCAAAGCACCCCCTGGGTTCAAGCAAAAGTGTTATTGGGCCATAACTACAGGTCAAATCCTCCAATTCCTAATCTTCCCCCTCCCTTCAACAAGTGTTGATCTCAAGGTCAACCCTAATTAAGCATCCTGCTTATGAAACGATATCTCAAAAAACTCTTCCCAAAAAACTCAACTGAGACAACTCCTGTATTGATCCCACTGAAGTCACTACTCAGTGGTGTGCTGCTAAAGGTTGACATACAGCTCTTGAACTGATCTGTACTGTGTGTAGATTTCTGTGATGTAAATACTCCCACCATAGCGGATATCAAGCTACTGATGATTTATCAACCAACTCATTAAATTCCTATAAACTTAATATTATTTCTCACAAATGAGCCAGCTTAAGCACTTTGGTGTCTTTAATCAATGATAGATACATAATAATTTTTTGCTGAATTGAAGAATTAGTAACTGTCAAGCTCTTCATTCTTTATGTTTCATTTAATACTCATGGCAACCCTGTGATGTTATATTTTCCATTTTATAGACAAAGAAACAGAATTTCTGAAATGAAGTAGTGGTTCCACAAAACATAAAGACTTGCTCACTGCCAGAATGGAGCAAAGACATATTTTTTAAAATATGCTAGCATCCATTTACTTATTCAACCATCTATTAATTCAAATAATTATTAATGAGTGTTCATCTTTTTACCTGCACCTGGAAAAACTACTAGAATTTACTCCATCTGATAATAAGAGCAAGTGTTCCAAAGACACATTAGTAAGAAACTGGTGGGGTTTGAGGGATGGGGAAGAGAAAGCAAGCCACTGTTAAGACTAAAATATAGGATACTGATGAGGAGTTGGAGGAGTTGGAGGAGTTGGAGAAGGAGGAGGAGGAGGAGGAAGAGGAGGAGGAGGAGGAGAGAGAATGGTCAGGCACAGCCCCCTGCCTTTGCAGTACGAGGTTATTGTTTTAGACCAACATTTAACTACTGGATTGGATTGGATTAAACATTTAACCTTGTATATGTACACAAGTGGTTGATCATGTTGCTGTTATTTCATGGGTACAGGTAATGCTTATGACCTAAACTAACATCCTCATAATGTTAGAAATTACAACATTAGGAAAGGAGGGGAGCAAAAAGACCTAAACACAAACTTGATATAATACATGCATTCCTTTAAATGGTAACTCATGATATAAGCTACTCATCAAATCAACTTAGTATTAACCAGCATTTGAAAATAAATAGAGTAGAAAATACCAGAATGCATCAAATGATAGTTTTATGAAGATTTCATTTATTTATATTTACATCCACAAAAACATATCTGTCTGTATTCACACAGTGAAATGTGCTGAGAGGCACAAGGACATTAGCCATGGAAAGATCATGTTTTCATTCCCATCACTGCTTCTTAACTGCATTATGGCCCAGAGTGAAAATCTGTGTGGATACTTGGGGTCCTCAGATTTAGTTTGAAAGATTGTTTTGAAGATTCAACCAATTCACAGAGATCCTGGAACTGAGTGGTTATACTCAGTAAATGGGGATGAGGTTTTATGGAAATTATCCATTATGTAAGATGATTTTGCCTTTTATGTTCCAAAATGTTGAGCACATAAAAGATGCAGTGCTGAAGAGAAAGAACACTATGAGAAACTGTACTCAGGAGGTTTTCTTATTGAGCGTTAAAGACATCCTGGGGTTGGCAAGAAGGCAATTCAGTGGAGTTACCAATGCAGGGTGTTGCCCATGGACACTAAGGAAGTGGTAACAAGCCCCATCTAAGTGACCTCTCCCCTGCTTTCTCTGAATTTGCTCTTCACCACCATCTCCCTCTTAGCCTTCCCTCTTTTAAATATTAAGACATTTGGGAGAAACCTTCCATTTCTACTCTTTGAATTTCAGAGAAAAAGAACGAAAGATACAGATGTCATCATTGTGGGTTTTCAGAAAGTTTTCTGTGAAGGCTGTTTCTACATACTGACAAGAACTGTGTCACCAATAGGTGGCTTACACTTCAAATCAAATGAAGTTTTAACTTTTTGGAAATTGTTATTTCTTGTTCTAAAATGAAAACAAATCAAACCCTAATCAGAGAGAGAAAGAGAAATTACTTAGGATCATGAGTATCAAATACGTCTTTTAAATTTAGAAATTTAAAATACATTTAAAAGTTTGAAAAAAAATTAATTTTAGAAAAAAAGCCCTGACCAGTGTGGCTCATCCTAGTCAGGGCACATGCCCGGGTTGTGGGCCTGATCCCTGGCAGGGGCATGCAGGAGGCAGCCAAATGATATTTCACTCTCCCATCGATGTTTCTCTTTCTCTCTCCCTCTCCCTTGCTCTCTCTTTCCCTAAAAATAAAAAAATTAAAATACTTTTAGAAAAAATTTAAGAAAAAACCTAAAATATAGAAAACTTTATAAAATATATAAGTCTTTGGTGTGGAGAGGAGGAAAAAATGCATAATAGGCAAATACTAATGTTTAACAATAAATTGCAGTTAAAGAAATATTAAGTACACAATTTGGTAAAATGTACTTTAAAAGGGAAAAAACATATTAAAACTTTTTAGGTATTTTCTTATTCCTTAACTGACACCAGGTCTATCTTTCTTAAGCTAAAGGAAGATAGACATATTTCATGGCAAAATTACAAAACAACATCTACTCATCTAGGGACTGCCTCCACATAGCATTTTTTAAATACAAATTGAAATACTTGGGTGAGGGATCAGTTCACCAGGGAAGAATTAAATGATCCTTGCCTTCTCTGGGATCTCATGGGGAGAGTGTTACTACATGTGGGGGCAGCTCTAATTATAAGAAATAATTGCAGGTGAATACAAGGCAGTTCCCTATCTCAGATAATAAATTATAGTGAGAGACAAGGACAGCCAGTGCAAAACGCTAATGCTTCCATCTCCATGACATTGCAAGGAAATGTCATGTCCAAAAAATAAACCTCAGGAAAAACACATTTGACAAATACCTAATAACAGGAGCTAATGAGTCCATCTGCAATAGAGGATTTTGTTTGTTTGTTTTTGTTTTGTTTTTTTAAATATATTTTATTGATTTTTTACAGAGAGGAAGGGAGAGGGATAGAGAGTTAGAAACATCGATGAGAGAGAAACACCGATCAGCTGCCTCCTGCACACTCCCCACTGGGGATGTGCCCGCAACCAAGGTACATGCCCTTGACTGGGATCGAACCTGGGACCCTTGAGTCCGCAGGCTGATGCTCTATCCACTGAGCCAAACCGGTCAGGGCTGCAATAGAGTTTTAACCAGTAAACATACAGTAGATGAATACCCACGTATACAGTGGGGCCTTGACTTACGAGTGTCCCGACTAACGAGTTTTTCGAGACACGAGCCGTCTCTCGGCCGATTTTTTGCTTTGAGTTGCGAGCTAAAATTCGGGTTATGAGCCAGCTTCAGATACCCCACCGCTAGTTGGCGCAGCGAACGTCACAGTGAACGCCACAACATCAGCCCAGCATCACGTGTCTCACTCGTTCACTTTTTGATTTGACATACGAGTAATTTGAGTTATGAGCTCTGTCACAGAACGAATTAAACTCGTAAGTCAAGGCCCCACTGTATACTTATTTGTCAATAGTAAGTAAAAGCCTCTAAGATCAGAGAGTGAATAAGTTGTGGTGGAATAGGACAGGCAGAGCATCTTTCCTAAATGCTACCTAACCTGAGGGCATATTCCAGGTCTGAGACTTACTTGTAAAGTCTGCTGTGTAAGTCTCAGTGACTAATGAATGCTCACTGTTAGTAATTTCTAATTGCCTCCATTAGTCTTTGAGACACCTTAGAATCACCTGGAGAGCTTTAAAAACATGGATGCCAGGTTCTGCTCTCAAAGACAGTAGCCTGGGAATCGGATGCTTTAAAGCTATCTACGTCATTCTGATGTACTGCCAAGGTTTGAAAACCTCCACTGTATGGGCACTTAAGGCATAACTGCTCATCTTCCCCCTTAAAACTCACTGATTCGCGTAACAGTGTTGCCCTGGCTCTTCCTCACTCACTCATTCCTTTGCAATTATTTCTATAAGCCTACGAGAGGTGTCTGACAATTGCTCCCAACTACGAAGCAGTTTCTGATGTTTGGCCTTCTCTGGTTCCAGTGATATCACCCTTGAGCCAGTGTTCTATAGTCCTTGGAGGGCTCCTGGCATAGCCCAGTCACACAGAAAAGTCATACTCTACCTACTGCCACTGTCCTCAAGGCCCCTGTTACTGTGCAAAACCTTCCATGAACTGCAGGCATAGTCTGCAGGCCCTTGTACACAATACTCCACAGACATTTTGCTTGCAAACAGTCCATGAAACAAGCTGGTATTTAGATATTCAGGAGAAATCCCATGATAGTCCCAAATACCCCCTTACTATCCTCCACCTATTTAAAAGCACAGCCTGTATTTCACTGTAAATTTCCTCTCTGCTTTGATGAATCCCCAGTTAATTTTTGTCTTCTCACTTCTCGTTTCTCTTTATTCTTCCCACCTATTTTATGGGCAGATATATCCCTTATATTCCAATCTCAAGAGCAATTCTGCTTCTGGAGGCTTATCTATAGAAATGCACATACTTTTGCATAATGTTATATATTCCAGGATACTCACATGCAATGTTGTTAGCACGAGCAAAGAATTAGCAAACACCTAAGTGTCTCTCAACAAGGCAATAGTTAATAAATCCAAGGTGTCCCCATCCTATGCGGTGTTATTAATGCTAAAAGGAAGAAGGTTTATCTGTTTGTACATACACAGAAAATTTCTAATACATATTTTAAATAAAAAGAAAGCAAGTTGCAGAATAATATATATATAGTATACCCCATAATGGAAAAAATGTGTTGTCTATATTAAAACTAAAACACACACATATATAAACACACACATACACACACACACACACACACACATATGTGCATGTGTATAAAAAACACATAGATACACATACAAATGCCTAAAAAAGAGGCATGGAAGAACTCTCTGAGCTACTACTAATAGTGAATAGAACAGGGAGGACTGCAGAGTTGAGAATGGGGTGGGGTGAAGGAAAACATACACTTCTACTTTAATCACTTTGATAATGCCTACATTCTTTACACATATTTATGGACTATTTTAAATCAAATGAGATAATTACCACAAGATAATTAGGTCACTAGTAAGCTGGGCTAGATATTTAGTGCAATGGTGGGGGTAAAGGTCAAAGATAATGGGTGATGGGAAGAACCTCTCAAAACCACTTTATTGCACCACTTTATTAGAATAAATCTATTGTCACACACCCATAGGTAGACCGAGGTTTAATGGAATATGAAGTTTATATAATTTGGGAGTCTCTTAAAAAAACACACAGAAAACTATTACTATAAAATTATCTATAATAATAAAAGTGTAATATACTAATTAGACTGGATGTCCTTCCGGACAACCTTCTGGACGAAGCCAGGGCTGCGAGGGAAGCCCAGGTCCCGGGTGCCAGAGGGAAGCCAGTGCTGGCAGCTGGGGAAAGAAAGGCCTATTCTTGCAAGAATTTCGTGCATCAGGCCTCTAGTATTAGAGTAAGAAATCACAAATATCAAAAGATCAGAAAACATATTTTATTATATGCCTAATACACTTGCAATAATAGTTCTCTAAATATTAGCATCTGGCTCTGGGCATTTGACGCCTTCCTTCTCCTACAACTTATGGTGTCCAGAGCTACAGGATGCTGCTCTATGACCACAGAGTTGCTGATCCTGTGCTTTCACAGCATGATGCAAGGTGGGTCAGCACAGTGGGTGGGAAGAATATTCCGGGAAGACATTCCTACACTAGTATGGCTAGCAATAATTTAATTAGACACAGAAGTGACTGAAAACTATACAACATATGATATTAACCTCAGCCATATATATCTCTGAATAGATTTCTTTTTAGCTGGTTTCCCAAAATGCGCATGACCTTTCCAACGCTCTGTGACAGGAAGAGAAGTATGTCAGTGAGTGAGACAAGACTGCGTGTGAGAGAGAGAGGGAGATCAAGAATAATCTTGAGAATATTAAGATCAGGATAAGGCAGTGGTCAGCAAACTCATTAGTCAACAGAGCCAAATATCAACAGTACAACGATTGAAATTTCTTTTGAGAGCCAACTTTCTTTAAACTTAAACTATATAGGTAGGTACATTGTTATTAACATAATTGGGGTACTCCTAAGGCTTAGGAAGAGCCACACTCAAGGGGCCAAAGCATGTGGCTCGCAAGCCGCAGTTTGCCGACCACGGGGATAAGGGAAACTATCAGGAATATATGTGGAAGACTTTGAAATGATCAAAAATGATAACATGACATTTTGTCTAGTGCACCCCTCCAGGTTATCGAGTGTGAAAATAACCCAGATATACTGGTTGTATCACAGATCTTGTCTAGTAGCCCAGCAGCTGAGATATTTCAAGACACTACATTCCTACAGTCCTATCAAGATCTGAGAGCATCACTCTCAAAAACCTGCGCCTGCTCTTAACTACTCTAGAATAGTCCTGATTCCAAAGCTTGATGCTCAAGGCTTTCAAATTTCCCATCTCCCCATTTACCCACAGGTGTCCCCATCCCACCCACACCCATCTATATACCTGAGAGATTATTCTGCAGACAAAATACCCTTCCATTTCCCACTGACATTTTAGAGTATTTGTCCTTTCCTCTTCTTTCCTTCAATCAAAAGCTTATTTATCCTGTAAGATTCAGCTCAAATACTTCCTTCTAAATAAAACAGCACATTCCATCTCATTGGAATTCATTGCTTCCTCTCCAGTCTCTCAAGGCATTTTTCACAGGGCTCTATTATTACACATAACATAACACACAGCATAGTCAGGCTTGGAGTTGTAATCGCACCCATGTGGACTGTATGGGACCCAGGTGGGTCGTGATCTCTGGTCCACGTGTGTGGAGCAAGCAATCAATAAATCTTTGTAGACTTGAATTAGGATGGATAATTGCAAAATTATGTCACTGAAAGTCAGTCTTGTTAAAAGCCTGTGAAATGCCAAATGTGGCCTTTACTAAAGGTTGTATAGGAGAATCACTAAGCAGCTATTGTACCCTAGTGTTAAAAGCTATTTTCTTGGGGGGGAAACAAAATCATGACTGTCATACAAATATAAAATGAACACTTGTGAAAGATTTTATTTAACTCATAATTAATGAGGGAATCAGTAAGAAGTTAAAATTTGTTCAAAGAATTCTGAGAATACATGCATATATGGGCAATCAGGAATACTGAATGAATTTACAAATAGACCTAAAACCGGTGAATAGCCACAAGACAACAATCAATTATATGGCACCAGGTAAAATTTATTTACATTTTTATGGACAATAATCATTTGCATTACTATCAGTTTGCCACAATTCACAGAGTTATAAAATAGCTCAAAGCCAGTGAAAGACACAGATAACCTGGAAGGGTGCACTAGAAAGAACATCCATTTATCATTTTTGCTCATTTCAAAGCCTTTCACATTTTCTAAGAGCCTCCCTCCCATGATCATAATAATTTCAAGGATTATTCTTGATCACAAAAAAGGCAGGTCTCATTAAGATGGGCCTAGCAGCTCACTACATTTTAATTGCCTCTTTACTTGCCCATCACCTCAATTAAAATGTCAACTTCCCAAGGAAAAAGACAAAACTTCTTCATTTTAAATATTAATTCTTGCTTCAATAGATTAGCTTTTTGTTTTTATGATAATATTTTGGTCAAGTAAAGCCATTGTTATGTGTTTTTCTCCCTCAGGTAGAGTATTTGTGAACTGCAGAAACTAATGACATTTCCTTTCCAAGTATGTCTTTATCTTGATAAAGGAGCTCTTCACTATTAGGAAGCAATGACCTAGTTTGCTGTATTGTTAATATCAATGTGCTCAAGCACTAAAGAGCATGCAACAGCTCTGATGTACTTTTGAACGTTAGAAACATCACACAACTAAATCTAGCTTTACCACTTGGTCTTGAGAATTTCAACCACACTAATACCACTGCTTTTGTGATCTATTAGCAGTTTCCTATTTATAAAGAGATCAATATAAAGACCCAATTAAGAGATGTTCATTGTGTTTCTATAAAAGATTCAACACATAGATGGACTATACATTTGAAAAAAACATTGGTATGCTAATTATAACAGAAGACATTGTAAAATGTTTAAATACACAATGGGATATAGTTTTTGGAAAAGGTGATTCATAAATAACATGTAATGTCATAAAGTTTTTAAATGATCATTTTTAAAACTATGCTTCCAAAAGGAAAATATATATAATCCATTAAAATGCAATAGAACATAAGATTTATACCTACTTAAACATATATAATTATTGGAACAAGGCTAGCACAATAAGATGCATATTGAAAAGAATCATATTATAGGACACATTTTCTATTTTTGACACTTCCTTTGTGTCATTTCAGCAATGTGTTACACATTTTTTTAAATAAAAGAAGGAAGAAATGGTGTTCTATAAAGTCTCTTCAGTAGCCTGTAATTTTGGTCCTTGTCATGGAGTAAAGGGTTTCATTACGCTTTGTTTTGCTAGAAGACATCTGATGTCCTGCTCCTGATGTGATTTTCATTATAGCTATTTTCAAAGTGCTTGAATTGGGATTAGTTATTCAGCAAGAGGCCTCTTGTTCTTTTAGTCACTAATACAATTTTTATATGACCTGAAATGCAGAATTCATCACTTTGTTTAGTCCTTTAAGGGCTGGGTCACCATAACCCTGAAAATCCCAAAGGAGGAAGAGTTAGACTTTAATGATAACACCACTTGAACAGGGGTCATGGATTCACCATCAGCGTCCAATCCTCTGCCTCTCTCAGGGCACAGATCCTAAAGATTGCTGTAACTTGGCATGGCTTGGTTTTAGGAGTGACACAAAATGTTACTTAACCAGTGGGGTATTTTTCATTAACCTGGATGTTTATACATTTCACAAAATATACTAGTAAATCTGTTAGGGGTGTTAAAGGGTATACAAGGAAAGTAGGTCACCGCCCCAATCCGGAATCCCAAGTCTCCCCTCTGAGGCAAGAACCATTGCCAGCTTCTTGTGTGTCTTTCTGGAAATCTGAATCGCTTTGCTGTGAACATAGCAACCGGCTTTCCACCTGATCTTTCAAAAGGATTTACTAACCAAGAAGTCTATTTTCCAGCTTTAGGCCCCACCGAGCCAGAATTGACCCTTAGGTAAATTAAGCAACTGAGGAATAGATCAAAGTAACCAATGGCTCTTAGACCTGTTTGGGTCCGTTTTTACAAGTTGAGTGATTTATTATCTGCCTTCATCTCCTGCAAAGTTTCAGTTTTTCCATCAGGCCTGTGGCTCCAGGTGGCCACGTGACTCCCCACAGAGCTCTGAAAATTGTCTTGCCTTGGAACCACAGCAACAGCACCATGTAACTAGGGATAACCTAAGAGGGATGCCTAAGCAGAGTCCATCTCCTCCTCAGTTGGGGGTAAGAATAGTTGCCAAGAGAAAAAATTCTTTGAGAGAGATTTTTATTTAGTGACTTCTATTTCAGAAACTAAAGATTCAAGGAAATAAATCATGACCACAAAATACTTCAATCCTGAAACATCTTATTAAGTTGATATCCTATAAGATACTTGAATAAACCAAACAAAAAATTAGATAACTTTTTTTGGATTATAAAAAAATATTGACATTTACTGTAGAAAATATGGAAAACAAAGAATATTAAAATAATCATTGTTACCATCCAAAGACAACCAGTTAATATCTGTCTAGCTAGATTTCATTTATACACATTACAGATGTGCTTCAGATCTTTTCATGAGTTTTTCCCCAATATACTAAATTTTCTTCAGATTCAAATTAAAAGAGGTAACTCATTACAATGGGCTCTTTGTGTCTTTGTCCCCAAGCAGAGAGCCAGCTGTTTCAGCAGGTGTGGGGATGATGTAATTCTACTGCAGCAGGTGTTGAAACATCCTTTCCCCATACCTTCTATCTCCTCCAGCAGTACCCTGAGCAACAGAAACTATTCTAAAAACCCACCCTGTGGAAGGCAGAGATTAAGCAAGAATGATCTGCACCTGTGAGAAAGATTGTTTGCTTAAGAGTCTCTTTAAATTGTGGTTAAGATAGATTTGCTTGGGAGCAATCTTAGCATTGGGGGAAAGCTCAAAGTTAGCTAGACGATTATCTGTACCTATATGTTTAATGCTAGGCTGACTTGAGCTTCCCCAGAATTCAGATTGTATGTTTTTTTTCTTCTGTAGTTTGAGAGTAAAAAAGGAGGGGGTGGTTACACAGAGCCTAATATGGTTAGAAACTGTCCAGTCCCAATCTTGTATTTAATAAGTTAAAGCTACGGTTTTTTTAGGTATATTTTTATTGATTTCAGAGAGGAAAGGTACAGGAAGAGAGAGAGATAGAAACATCAATGATGAGAGAGAATCACAGACCAGATGCCTCCTGCAGTCCCCACACTAGGGAACCGTGACCTCCTGATTCGTAGGTCGACGCTCAACCACTGAGCTACGCCAGCTGGGCTAAAGCTACTTTTAAAAATAGTTTCTAATGGAAGCAGAGTATTTATGACCTTACCACTGCCTTGAAGAATACCAAATGCTGTTCCACTATACTCAGGTGCAGCTGATGACTCAAGGAGTATGAATCAACACAGGAAATGCAAGTTACATGGTAGCCTAGAAGACAGCATCAAATGTGTTAGTCAAGCTATATTATTCTATTAGTGGCCCAGTGCACAAATTCATGCACATTGAAAGGATATTAATTAGAAGAAATATTTTAATATCACTATTCGCCCTTTCTCTATAATAGAAGTGTCAACCAAATTCACACTCGACAATGACAGATTGAAACACACACAAGCGACTGGTGCCAGCGAGAGTTTTATATATATAGATAGAAAACTTGCTTAATTGGACCTGCTTTCTGGTTTAGCTAAACTTTTTCCAGCCCAGTGAAGCACCCCAACTTCTCTTTCAGGTAATTGTCAGCAACACAGCAGTAAATAACAACACGAAGCAGATTATTATTGTAAATCATGCAGGGAGAACAAGGTAAAATATTTCACTGCAGCAGTGTTTGACTATATTCTGGGAAGTGAGAAAACCTAAAGTCATTTTCAAGGTCCACCATTTCTTACTTCTTTTCATTCGAGTCAAGTTTCTAAGCTTTCTAAATATTCGTTTTCCGGCTAATGAAAAGAAAATAGGATTCCACCAAGTCTCCCATCTACCTACTCCAGGATTTCTGTGAGGATCAAATGAGATGAGGCACAGGAAAATGCTTCACAGACATTTGCTTAAAGTGTAAAATGTTTGCACCTGGCTATAAAGCAAGTTGTGTTCCTGGGCTGAAGAAATTCCAAGGAGGCTAGTCGCTAGGGAGAGGAAGCCGGGCATTGCTACGTGACATCATTACCCAGTACCCACAGCCACCATTTCCAGGCTGGGCTGGGCTGGGGTAGGCTGGGAGCCGCATTTTGCCCCCCGGGGTCTCAGCAGTGTCAGCTGCGATTTGGTGGGGTGTCGCTCCTGGGTGGTGGCAGGGTCTGTATCCCACTTTGGGGAAGCCGAGTGTTGCTTTGTGGGTGCCAGGTCTTCGGTGCCATTTATTGTTAAATGGCCTGTTGCTAGGGAAAGGAAACCGGGCGTTGCTACATGACATCATTACCCGGCGCCCACAGCCACTGTTTCCGGGCTGAGCTGGGCTGTGGGCCACATTTTGCACCATGGGATCTTGGCAGCACTGGCTGCAATTTGGTGGGCTGTCACTCCGGGGTGGTGGTGGGGCCTGTGTCCCACTTGGGAGAAGCCAAGTGTTGCTTTGTTGGCACCAAGTCCACAGTGCCATTTCTCTGCAAATGGCCAGTGCACTTCACGGCAGCTCCTGTGTTGAGTGTCTGCCCCCCTGTGGTCAGTGCACATCACAACGACCTGTCAGACGGTCAGACACTTAACATATTAGCTTTTTATATATATATATATACTTAAAATCGGTAGATTTGTTTTGCATCAGATACTGCTCTATTGCTCGTTTAACAAAGTGACATTGATATTACTGAACATCAGGCAAAAGTAAAAGAACATGCCACTAAGAATAGCAAATATGACAGGGGAATTCTGCTTAGGACACTGTTCAGTATAGGGAAATAAGCATAAAGGTATTTTCCGTTTAAAAATAAGCATTGCATATAGTCTCAAAATGGAAAACGTCTTTGGTAATCATATACTCTGCTATATCATTTTAAATATCCTAGAAAGATGTCAAAAAAGTTTATTATTACCACCATCTTCCATAACTTAGGCTCATGTTGAGAAATTTTTAAGGACAATAACTTCTCTACAAATGTAAAATTAATTCATCATTTTGGATGTTTGGTTTTATTCTGCATCTTGCCTCAAGTCTAAGGACCTAGTGTGGTAACCTTCTAGTTTCAGAGGAAAAATAGAAGTCTGGAGAGCAACAGAATAGTCCAGCCAGTTAATTGAGGAATCATTTAATGCCTTCTTTAAAAAACTAAATTAGGCATAACATCTGGACTATTACACCTGCTCCCTTAACCAGGTAAACCGAATAGGGTGCCAGGTCTCCCTGGTCAGGCTTCCCTTTCCACACATAATTCCTTTAAACAATGGGCAATTTAACCTCAGTCCTTCACATAGCTCTTTGAGAATGTAGATTCTTCATTCCACCAAAACCACCATGGCTTATTAAAGAAGGTGAACAATTGAAATCTGATGGATTCACATTATTACCAACTAACTGCATCTAAGAGTTGATTCAAATTTGAATTTGCAATTATCATAATCCTAAGGTTTTTCTAATTTTGCCCCTGTTAATCTACATCTTCCTTAATCCTATGCATCCTCTTGCTTCTTCCAATTAATTAAACTTCATTTTTAAGAAAGTTACACACGGCCCAGCTTCTGTGGCCCAGTGGTTGAGCATAGACCTACAAACCAGGAGGTCACTGTTCGATTCCTGGTTCGGCATGGGCACGATCCCCAGAAGGGGGCGTGCAGGAGGCAGCTGATCAATGTTTGTCACATCGATGTGTCCATCTCTCTATCCCTCTCCCTTCCTTTCTGAAACCGACAAAAACATATTTTTTAAAAAAAATTTTAAGTTACACATGAACATTAAAAAGCATAAACATGTTTAAAAAGAAAATTCAAGCGATAGAAAAATGTATGAGATATAAGACAGGTATCATTTGTTGTCCAGATCCCCAGTCCCTCAGGCCCTCTCTACAGCAACCACTGTTACCAGATTTGGATCTCCTTCCAGAAATAGTCCCAGATATTCATGCACACAAGTGTTTATGTAAATATGTAGCCTTTTTTCACAAAGCGGGAGCCTACTACACATATTGTCAGTATTTGTCTTTTCTACATAGAAGTTAGTATAAAGATCTAGGTGAATAGTCCAAGGGGATTGTTCAAGCTTATCAAGGTCACTTTAACCTAAAAATGGTAAAAGTGTCACCTGTTTCTCATCTAGATGCTGAAGAACAGATGGGGTTGGGGGGAGCTGTAGCATTCCACGGCCAACTCTTCCCACCCCAGAAAATATTAATTAGCTCTCAGCGGGCTTTGAACCCACTTAATGGTATTGTTATCCTGCCCACATTATTTCATTTCAGTACCCTGGGAGGTAAATCAGAAGAAGTACCAAGAAACATGAACATATGCAGAGCCATTTCTTCAGTTACCCTGAGTTGCCATTTTTATTGACTTCCCCCTATTCCTTCAGGCTTAAAGAGAAAAAAACCTTTAAAGTGTATGCTTTGTTATATACAACATGCTATGAACAGTAGCCTTACTTAATAAGAATGTTGAGAACAGTAACAAAATAAAGGTAGTGATAAGGCTAAAAACTACAAGCCAGAGTAGCAAGATTCTCGTTTCTCTCCAGTGGACTTCTAAACCACTTGAAGTTCAAAGACACATCATGGCATTGCATACCTGTGTGCCACAGAATAGGCCACCCCTGTGAGTCAGAACAGCAGTTACCAGATGGATCTCTGTGGGCATTTCTATCCTGGAATTCAGGGGGACGCTTCAACCTCTCCTACATCTAGAGATCTAGCTTGCTGTGTGAAAATTCACTGATGCAAAAGAATAATGAACACCTTCAGTGGACCATGGTACTTTTCACTGGTACATAAATTTACCGTATGTTTCCCCTTTCTTTAAGCTTCTACTTTTGGTTCCTCCTGCAGGCATATTTCATGTACTGCTGTTAGCATATGTGTCTATGCTTTTCAGTGAGTGAATAACTCAATAAAAATAACTGCCTTGCCCGACTGGTGTGACTCAGTGGTTGAGTGTCAAACTTTGAACCAGGAGGTCATGTTTCAATTCCTGGTCAGGGCATATGCCCGGATTTCGGGCTTGAACCTCAGTGTGGGGGGTGTGCAGGAGGCAGCTAATCAATGATTCTCTCTCATCATTGATGTTTCTGTCTCTCTCTTCCTCTCCCTTCCTCTCTGAAATCAATAAATATATATTTTAAACTGCCTTAACCATCATCTAACCCCATGCTTTATGCTGAATCATATGTACTATGAAATTGAGAATTAACAATATTTAGTCCAGGGACAACTTCCCATGACACATACATTCTGTTTGATAGAAAGTATACCCAGGCCATTGGGAGAAGATATGAATACAAAATTAAGCCACATATGGTTTCAAAGCTGAAAATAGAGTTTATCACAGATACGTATTCAATCATTGGTGAAACTGCAAGGTTTCATTTTTAAATGTAGAAGCAAGGAAAACATGTTAGTCATAATTTAATTGTGGGTTTTCTGCATTTATAGGTACACTCCCATTTTTGTGAAATGTGTATATTTCAAACTACTGTAAGGGTGTCATTTCAAACCCAGTATGGTTCCCTTATATTGACTTTACACTTCCTCTCTCATCTCTTATCAGTGACTGCCTCCTAGATGTATTTGCTGAGACACTACCTGCAGGAAGAAAGTACTATTGTTGCTACATGTGCACATAAAGCGTATCTGATTCACACTTTAGATAAGAAAAAACAAATAGGTAATTAAATATTATAATTATATCTGTCATTATTCTAATCATTTTAATAACCATGGCTATTTGAGACTTCTAATAAGCTGAATCCCTAACGGGGCATATGCCACTCCAGAACCAATCAATCATTTTAGTCATATACATATGATATTATTATTAGCCAAACTTGTGGTCAATGGACAGAAAACTAGGTGAAAGGCCTACAAGCATTCTATGGAATGAGTGGGAGGGGTAAAGAAGTTCCTAATAGGAAGATCAGTGATCTTACCATAGAAAGGGTGAGAGTGCTACACATGCAAACACACAAACAAAACTTCAAATTCCTTTAACATGCTCCCATTAAGAAACGGGTCTAAGTCCCCTGGACTTGAATCTGCTTCTGTGCCTGCTTGACCAGTAAAGTATGGTGGGAGTGATGCTGTCCAGTTTCCAGTCCAAAGCAGTAAGAAACAGGCAGCTGCCCTATCTCTTGGGATGCTGCTCTTAGGAACCAGCCATAACGTGGCAGGGGAGTTTGTGAGGAAGCCCATGCAGAGAGGAAGCGAAGTCTGAGGCCCTGATTCCCAGCTTATCTCCCAGTCACAGCCAGGACCAAATGGCCAGTCACGTGAGTGAGCCATCCTCCAAGTTTATCCTCCAGCCCCAAGTCGACCCAGCCCAGCTGATGCCACATGGCGCAGGAACAAGCCTTCCCTGATGAGCCCTGCCGAAATTGTATTTTTGTGGTCTGATTATTTTTGTACTTTAAAATCACTAAGTATTGGTGCATCTGTTATATAAAAATAGATAACTAGAACAACCAGTCACCAAATGTTCCTCTTTCTTTTGCACTGAATACACAAACTTTGCTACGCACCTTTTTCATAGCCCTCTAAGTACAAGCGCTATGCCAAGCACAACGAAGTTGTGCTATAAATATTCATGAAATAGTTGAATTATACATTCAGAGGTATTATCGTCTCTTTGTAAATGGATAAATGGCACCAAGAACTTAAATGAATTGCACAAGTAGGTCTTAAGCTGAGCTGGAAATAAAAGATTTTCAGATGAGTGTTTTATCTGTGAGGCCCCTCAGAATAGTGTCTCTGCATTAAGTAAAATCCAACTATTCTTTTTTTCATGAACAAGACAATGGGCAGATGTGAATGCTTTCTGAGCTTTAAAAATAAACATGCTGCCCTGACCGGTTTGGCTCAGTGGATAGAGCGTCGGCCTGCGAACTGAGGGGTCCCAGGTTCGATTCCGGTCAAGGGCATGTACCTTGGTTGCGGGCACATTCCCAGTGGGGAGTGTGCAGGAGGCAGCTGATCGATGTTTCTCTCTCATCTATGTTTCCAACTCTCTATTCCTCTCCCTTCCTCTCTGTAAAAAAAAAAATCAATAAAAAATATACTTTAAAAATAAGCATGCTAAAATATCTGGAAAGATAGGCTCTAAACCATTAACAGTAGTTAATGTTGGAGAGTAAGACCTGGGTTTGAGGAAGCAATTCTTTTTATCTTCTGTGCCATTTTCATTTCTTACAATGAATACACATTAATTTTATACTTTAAAAGGCATTAAATTAGATATAGCAAGGAAACCCACCAAAATGTTAATAGCAAGTGTCTTGATTATAGGATTATGAGAGTTTTACATTGACATTTAATATCTAAATCATATCTTGCTAGTGAAAATGTATTCCCCTACCATTCACAAGAAATTTAATTTCAAAAAACTTTTTAAGAGCCCAAAAGTTATAGAACGTAACATATCTAGATGTGTCGTACAAAATCAACTGTAATATATAAGCTCAGATTCACCCAGGAAGAAGAGGGTTACACATCTGGTCATGCACTCCCACACGCACCAGGAACCATGGTGGGATAGCTTTGCTCTCATAGGACATAGCACCAGGAAGAAAATTGCAAATCACTTCCTAATTAAACCGTTTTACTCTTGAAACTTTTGTCTTGCCATAGCATTTCTAGGAAAGGAGTTTGAAATATGCCCTTTCTCGCTGTTATGGTCAAGTGGGAAGGTGGTAAAGAGCCCATTAGTGTCTAGCTCTGAGGCTCAAGCACGGCTAAGGGATACTAAACCTTTGATACTTCTGGAGCTTTCATACTTACGTAAAACCTGGAAAACTAGTTAATGTGGCACTTTGTATTCTCTTCAGTTATAGCTGAAAATTTTCTCTAGGCACAAAATTTCAGGGTACTCATATCTTGCTTCCTGGTTTTCTATTTCTATCAGTAGATTAAGTAATTTTCAGTACACATTACAGGTCCTCAAAGACCAAGCCTTTATTCATTCATTTATATATTCAACCTATATCTAAGGAACAGGTATCATTTGACAGGCAATCTACTGAAGAAATATGAAATTGGAAGATAAAGAATAATTTGTACTTTTAACTAAATGTCCAAAAGGATGATCTCTTATCTGCCAAGGGCTATATTTAGTTGCCTACCCAGCTATAATCCCTGCTCTCTATAAATTAAATTTATAGAAACAGAGAGTAGAATGGTGGTTACCAGAGGCTGAAGAGCAGAGGAAATGAGATGTTAGTTAAAAGATGCAAACTTTCAGTTATAAGATTATTAAGTCCTGAAGGTACAGCATGCTGACTATAATTAATAATAATGCATGGTGTATTTGAAATTGGCTGAGAAAGTAGATCTTAAGTGTCCTCACCATACATGCTAAAAATAGTAACCATATGAGGTGATACATACGCTAATTAGCTTAATTATGATAATCATGTCACAATGTATACACTTATAAAATTATCACTTTGTATCATTTAAATGTATATAATTTGTATTTGTCAATCATACCTCAATAAAGCTGGAAAGAAATGGGCAATAGACTTACAGCCACCTCACCAAAGAAGATATACAAACAGAAATAAGCATATGAAAAGATTCTCCAGGGAAATGGAAATTAAAATGAGATACCACCACAGACCTATTAGAATGGCCAAAACCCAGAACACTAACAATACCAAATGCTAGTGAAGATGCGAAGCACAGAAACTCTCATTCATTGCTGGTGGAAGTATAGCCACTCTGACAGTTTGACAGTTTCCTACAAAACTAAACATACTTTTACCATGAGATCCATCAATTGCACTCCTTGTTATTTACCCAAAGAAGTTGAAAACTTTTGTCCACTCAAAATTCTGCACAAAGATGTTATGACAGATTTAATCATATCTGCCAAAACATGGAAGCAACCAAGATGTCCTTCAGTGGGTGAATAAGTCAACTGTGGTACATCCAGAAAATAGAATATCATTTAGCACTAAAAAGAAATGAGCTATCAAGCCATGAAAAGACATGAAGGAAACTTAAATGCATATTATTAATTGAAAGACGACAACCTAAAAAGGCTACATACTATATGATTCCAAATATATGACTTTGCAAGAGATTTGGGGAGAGGAAAGGATGAAGAGGCAGACCAGAGAGGATCTTTATGGCAGTGAAACTAGTCTGTATAATATTACAATGATGAATATATGTCATACATTTGTCCAAACCCATAGAATGTACACCACCAAGAGTCAATCCTAACATAAAGTATGAACTTCACGTGATAAATATATGCCAATGCAGGTTCATCAATTGTAACAAATGTACCACTTTGATGCAGGATGTTAAAAGGAGGGGAGCCTATGTGTGGCGGGGGGACAGGGGGAATATGGGAATTCTCTATAATTTCTGCTCAGTTTTTCCATGAACCTAAAACTTTTCTAAAAAATAAAACTTACATCATTTCTAGGCCAAAAAAAGTGGCTGCTTTTCTTTTCTTTCTACATTTCCAAAATTAAAATAAGCAATGTATATTTACTGAGGATACCTGAAGATTTTGCCCTTCTCTTAATTCCCAGGATTGCTACTCTAATTTAATCTTCAACAAAGTCATGCCTGAACTACTGCAACAGGAGCCAAACAAAGTTCTCCATCATCACATCTATGCTCTGGTTCATCCTACATATATATCATTCTTCCTTAAGTACCATTTCACCATGCCATTGTCCTCTTCTTAAATCCTTCCCATCAGTCCAGGGCTGGTGCATGCTCCCTCCCCACATGCATTTCTCCATTCATCTTCTTCAAATGTTCCATTCCAGAGTGATTACTTTCACCATGTCATTTTATAAAAGAAAGGCCAAGGCTTTAGGAAATTGCCTGTAAACCAATGTGCACCATATATTGGTTTCATGGTCAGTGGGTCATGGTGATATCTCCTCAACCAGATTTTAAACCCTGTCATTTCAGGTACCATGCATCACACTTGCCTTCTATTTCATCAATTCCACTTCCGATGGGCAAAATGACACCGTATATGCAACTTATGTTAAAATATTCTAGCAAAAATACATGTGGGGGGTACATTTTTTTAAAAAATGGACACAATAACACAATGTTGATATTTGCTGAATACAGATGTTAATTATATGGGGATTTTAAAAATACAATTTCCCTAGTTTGTGTGATTTTTTGAAATTTTTCATTATAAAAAGTTCTGAAAAAGAACTATGAAGAGTTTAAGACTGTTAGAACCATTTCTGAAACTTTAAATTATCAGACAGATTTGAGTTCAAGTTATGTCTTGAACTCTTTTCCAAATTATTTACATATAGCTAAATAGATCCCTTTTGCATACACATACTTTTATTTTTAATATAAACCATTTCACCTATACAAAAGTTCCTATTGACTGTTAAGTCATAAAATGTGTTTCCATTTATAGAAATAAATTATGTGAAGATTAAATAACCTAAATATTATTTTGGAAAATGAAGTACTTGAGTTGTGACATCATTTTTCATTGTCCAAAGAAGCAGTGAACCCCACTTCTTATTTTGCATCATTTTTACATACTGACCTCAATCTGGGTTACAGAATGGCAATATTATTGCAGCAAGCATGATTAATTCACTTGTTTATTTCATTTATAAATCATTTTAATTAAATAGAAATGTCAAGGGAGTTTAGGCCTCACATTTAGAGCTTTAAAAAAAATAAAATGAGGTAGAAAGATGATTTTAATCATGGCCAAAACATGCTGCTTTCATATTAAAACCATAAACAATTATAAACAACACAGCTGACCCCTTCACCCAATGAGACCTCTTTAGTTGTGATAAATGGGAGCTTATGAAAGTATCACAGTCCCTACTTAGCAACTAGAAAAATTTAGGCTGACAAAGTCTCGGTAGAGGCCCCCAAGTCCCTTTATTTATCAACCCCCAGTAGCAGTATACGTAGAAAAATGCACGCAGTTACTCACTGTGTAATGTGCCCACAAGTGCCTTCACATAGGTGTGAATGCCTACCATGCAAATGACTTCTCATAATCTCTGTTCATGTCATGCTTTCAAACACCTGATAATGTGATCTCTAGCCTGGAAATTGTGCACAACGGCATACCTTCCCAATTCTCATTTTCCTCACGTATTAAACTGAGATAAGAACAGGATATATACCCCACAGAGTTGTGGTTATTAAGTGAGATAATGCATGTGAAACAGTGCCTGGTATAAAAAAATCTGAATGTGAAAATAAAAATAGAACTTCAAATAGTAGTTGTGAAATTATTTTTTTCTTCTTTTTATTTTCATCACTCAAGGTTTTTGGGATCATTACAGAAAGACAACATGATTCTGTAGGTGGAATTCTTGCCTCCCATGCCCCTGAGACAACCTCTGGTCTAGGGTCCCCATCATCCCTCTTGAACGAGGATCTGGTAAGAGACAATTCCAGGAATCTGTTGTGGTTGGTGCCCAACTTAAGAAAAAGAATATAAAATGAAAAATACAGATTTATATACAAATGTGCATGCTCATTTAGAACGAAAAATCACAAAAATTATCTACAAACATCTGAAAAACTCCCCCGTTACCACAAAATTCAGAATACACATACAGAACATATTTTTATTCGTTTTTGTAACCTGCATACTCTTTGATTTCTTTCTTATATGGGAAAATTTTTGTAATTTCATTTTCTCCATGAAGAATAGAATGTTAATTTAGTCATTCCTCTAGCATGGCTGATTAATTTTTTTGTTTTGATGGTTAAAACGTGCAATTTTGCATATAGTTGTACTTTGTTTGCAGTACTCCTATAAAAGAGTGCCTAACAAACAGAAAGCCTCATGAATTCCATTGCATACTTGTTTCCATTAAAAATGCAGAGTGTTATTTACAATTTTATATGTTGCATACATTTCTCTGAAAAATAAGATATTAGAGAAACATGCCTGAGGTTACTCTGCTGGCAGATTGCTGAGCTGGGATTCCATCCTGACAGCCGGCATTCGTTATCACTCACATTCTTCCCACCACTCCATGCCATTAAGTTGGCTTCCAACTTAATGTCCAAACCTCTGATAATATGATCAACTGTGAAGAGGAGAGAGAGGGGAAGGAAAACTAACATTTACTAAACCTGTGCTTGTATGTCAGGCTCTTATATTTGTCACTTTCTTTATCTCACATACTCCTCAAAGAAACTCTGAAAGGTCAAAGTCATTTCCCCCAAATTACAAGTGAGGAAACTGATATGGAGAAGTTAAAGATTACGATAAAAAAGAGGCAACTGTATGGCTCCAAGTCCATGTCCTTTGCACTAGACCAGTGGTTCTCAACCTTCTGGCCCTTTAAATACAGTTCCTCATGTTGTGACCCAACCATAAAATTATTTTCGTTGCTACTTCATAATTGTAATGTTGCTACTGTTATGAATCATAATGTAAATATCTGATATGCAGGATGGTCTTAGGCGACCCCTGTAAAAGGGTCGTTCGACCGCCAAAGGGGTCGCGACCCACAGGTTGAGAACCGCTGCACTAGACACATCTAATCCTTAAAAATGTAAGAGAAAGATGTGTAGTGTCAGGGATAAAATTGTAAAATGAGACTTCAAACTGACTTATTTTATAAATACTCTCATTGGTTCTATCCTTTCTTGAGTTGTAAGTGGACCAAGGAAAGCACCTAATATTTGCTGCACTCAACACTCCTTAGTGATGGTTAATCTGATGCAGGACTACGGTGGGTAATGAACACTTGGCAAACCCGTGTTGGTGAGGAGGGAAAGAAAGTACTGGAAATAATTATACAGTTGCATATTTTGGTAGTTACAACATACCTGCTTCACCCCTACGATGTTTAGTGCCATACCCAAATGCATTTCCAAATCGCTCAAAATCATCTGGCCACTTCTGAACTCTAGCAATACTATTACACTACCCAATACACTGTCCACAATGCTAATAAAACCAAGTATCTCCTTGTGGTGACTTCCTTGTTGTTGTGGGGTATTTGGGGATTTGGGTGCAATTTATTATGGTAGGGGGAATGACTGCCTTTTTGTTTTATATTTTTTATTGAGGTAAGATACATGTAATACAAAATTTACCATTATTATCATTTTTAAGTGTAAACTTAATGGTATTAAGTACTTTCACATTGTTGTGAAAACATAATCATCAACCTCTAGAACTTTTTCCTTCCCAAACTGAAACTGTGTAACCATTAAACAGTAACTCCCCATTCTCCTCTCCCCACAGCCACTGGTATTCTACTTTATGTTTCTGAGTTAAACTACTCTAAGTACCTTATATAAGTGGAATCATATAATATTTATCCTTTTGAGCCTGGCTTATTTCACTTAGCACAATGTTTGCAAGGTTCATCTATGTTATAAAATTTTAAGGCTGAATAATATTATATTGTATGTAAATGGCACATTTTGTGAATTGTTTTTCCCTTTTGGCTATTGTGAATGCTGCTGCTTTGAACACGGGTGTACAAATAACCTATATAATAAAAGGCTAATATGCAAAGAGACCCAAAGGCGAACAACCAAACAACCAGTCGCTATGACATGCACTGACCACCAGGGTGCACATGCAGAACATGGTGGGCATCGGCCATGGCAGGATGGTGGAGCAGGTGAGCAGGGGCACCAGACCAAGGAAGGGCACCGGTCACTGTCACAGGGACAAGCCTCTGGTGGTTACTGAAAATTCTTTTCTCCCGCGTGCCATGGTTGCGCCCGGCACTCGCACCTGCTGCTGGTGCCAGAGCCACCGCTCGCACCCGCTGCCAGCACCCGGTGCCAGTCCCAATCGCTTGGTGCCGTCAGCAGGTGCAAAGCCGGCGGCTGCCAGCCCTGATCGCCTCTAAGGTCTTCACTTTTCCCCCTGGCTCCTGAAGGGGCAATTTGCGGCAATAGCCGCCCGCTTGCACCCACTGACAGCGCCAGTCCCACTCGCACCCCACTGCTGGCGCCAGCCCCAATTGCTCGGTGCCATCAGCAGGTGTGAGCAGGGCCGGCACCATCAGCATGTGGGAGCGGCGGCAGTGGGAGCGGCGCTGCCGGCAGACAGGGGACCAGGGGCCACAGTGGGAGGGGTTGGGCAGGGGCGCTGAGGATGGGCCAAGACCCCACCTGTGCCCACCACAGCCTCACAGCCCACAGTTCCTTTCAAGGTGCACAAATTCGTGCACTGGGCCCCTAGTCTGTTCTATAACTTGAGATGCAGAATTTAGCATTGTTGGTTTGAAAGTCAGAACAGGTGATCCTGAGGGCTCCACTCCTAGCAATTGGTTCCAAGGGAGGAGCAAGGAGGCAATAACTTTGAGGTTCTGCCATAGTCACTGCTTGTTGGAGGCAGATCCTTGTGTAAAAGACTTTGGCCAGCATTACTCAGGGTTATCCCACCAGTGCTGCCATGACCCAGGCTGAAGGAGAGTTACAGCATTTCCTGCAATAACCCATCTTATGCCATGTGCCTTCATCCCAGGGTCCAGGTAAAGTTACCTCCAAATGCAGAGAGGTTCAGACTCAGTTTCCTTAGTGTCTCCAATTCACTGATGACAGAAAAAGAGCCTCGTTCTACCAGTCTCCATGGGGAGTTGCTCAGGAGCAACCATACCAACTAAGATCAGAGATCATCTACTAGAATATTTGGGAGCCAATAGGATATTTTTAAAATCAGCTAGACCTGCATTGTGAGTGTTCCTTTGAATTAAGATAAGTAGACACTCTTTTTCTCTCCTATTGATCAATTAAATGTTTTCAAAGAATTAGATACTATAACACCAATCATAATATGCAAATAATATAATTACTGTATACAAATATATAATTTTTAAAGATAGGAATTACACATAAGTAAATTGCTGGCTCTACATTTATTTCATATTTAAGCTTCATTAATTAATACCTTTATTATTTCTTAGGCTTCTATATATTTATGATCAGTTTGGCAATACAGATCATCCATTTAGGAAACTGTAAGAAACATTTATTTATGCCCTTTTCATTTTTTTTGAACATTCTAAAAAATATTTGGTTCTCATCATCATGGGAAATTGAACAAAGCATATTTTTTCATTGTATCCAAATGGGCATAAAGTATAAAGGTGAGAAAATATTTCCCAATAAAGCTAATTTTACCCTACCTACTTTTCTTTTTCTTAAGAACAGTTTTGCTATTTCATAGAAAGAATATTTCATTTTTGTTGGTTTTTTCATTTGTTTATAAGTGAGGGTTTTTTCCCCTGTAGGCCTA
>NW_005871083.1:7647192-7661916 GCF_000147115.1 Myotis lucifugus | reverse complement strand
CAAAAAAAGACAATAAGCAGATGCCTTTTCTCCTTTTCACTCTCGGCAGGGACCCCTATACTGGGATCCATTTAGGACCTCCAAGCCCAAAAAAGGGTCCCTTTCCCTGGGGGAGCCCCTTTTTTTAAATTGGGAAGTCCCAAACTTTTTTAAACCCTAAAGGGCCTGGGCCCCAAATTTTTGCGGGGGGGGGGGGGGGGGGTGGATCACCTCAGCCTGCACCCTCTCCAATCCGGGACCCCTTGGGGGGATGTCCAATTTAGGCCCGATCCCAGGTATCGGGCCTAAACCGGCAGTCAGACATCCCTCTCACAATCCTGGACCACTGGCTCCTAATCGCTCACCTACCTGCCTGTCTGGTCACTCCTAACTGCCCTCCCCCCCCGCCAGCCTGGTCACCCCTAACTGCCCCCCCCACCAGACTAGTCACCCCACAGTGACTCCTCTGCCAGCCTGGTCGCCCCCAACTGCCCACCCTGCTGGTTGCTCCAAACTGCCCCTCCCTGCTGGCCTGATCGCCCCTCACTAACCACGCCAGCCTGGTCGCCCCACACAGCCTGCTTATTCAGTCGTTTGGTCGTCCCTCACTAACCACCCTGCCGGCCTGGTCGTAGGCAGCCATCTTGTGAGGGTTAATTTGCATATTACCTCTTTATTATATAGGATTGAGGAGAGAAAGAAGAGACTGGATTAGGATCTTTACCATCTTCACCAAAGCTCACTCCTGAATAGTCAGAAATGCTAGCTGGTTTGCTTCTACATTCTTGAGAAATTAAAGAGAGTTTAATGGGAAAAACTCTCTTAACTGGGTGCTACTTTTATTGAGCTTCAGGATAATAAATTTAGACCTCCATGTAAAATCCCCTGACTGCTTAAAAAAGATAGGCCGGGGGAAGCTGGGAGTAGAAGTGTCCACGTCTGGTGACATCCCTGAGCCTACATTCCCAAGAGCAAGTACCAACCTGTCCTGGGGTCAGGACTAGGGGCCAGGGCCTGGGAAACATTAGGTCACCTTTTTTCTTTAGGATTTCTTTAGGAATGTGGGGGATGTCCCCGCAATACAGAACCACTCTGCATTTCACTGTATTTCAATGACTTGAAGACAGGTTTTTTACATCCTGATGGCTCTGAAATTGAGATATGTCTTACGATTGATCACTGTTAACCAGACAGTAGCTCTGGCCTAATTACTTCCTGAGCATGCATGAACTTTATTGTATCTCTATTCTCCTTTTCGTGTTTGCACAACAGCAATATCTAATTTTAACAAATCTATGTCTAAATAAGTAGAAAGGGGCTCTTTTAAGTAAGTCTGAAATTATAAAGAAGGTACTGTGTCATGGTTCAATTGTTGGTATTTTTTTTCTTTTTGGAATACCTAATAATGGTACATCTTAGAAATAACATTTTACATTTGATGAAAATTATAGTGAGTAATAGTAAAGCTTAATTTATTTTTTCATTCTTATACTTTAAAAAGAATGGGAATTTTCCCTGGCCAGTGTAGCTCAATTGGTTGGGCATTGTCCCATGCACTGAGAGGTCACTGATTCAATTCCCAGTCAGGGCACATACCCAGGTTGCAGGCTCCATCCCCTGTAGGGGGTGTGCAAGAGGCAGCCGATTGATGTTTCTCTCCCTCTCCCTTCCTCTCTCTTTTTCAAATAAATAAAAAACCACATTTAAAAAATAAATAAATAATGGGAATTCTAATTTCTCTTTTTAAAAACATATTTTTATTGATTTCAGAGAGGAATGGAGAGGGAGAGAGAAATAGAAACATCAATGATGAGAATCATTGATCGGCTGCCTCGCACAGCACGGAGCCCTCAACCCAGGCATATGCCCTGACCTGAAATCGAACTGTGACCTCTTGGTTCATAGATGAATGCTCAACTACTGAGCCACGCCAGCCTGGCAGAATTCTAATCTTTTCTTCCCAAGCCCAGAGGATCCTTCTGTGCATTTCCAGGATGCACACAATACGTCCCTGTAACAGCCACTTAGGAAACAGCTTGACAGTGATTTCCTCCTGCTTCACGATACTAATACAAACAGCATTAAAAGTAATGAAGGAGGGAAAGAATTTGACCTTCTCAGGGACAGCTTCTTCCTGAATGCAAGCTTGTACCAGAACTGCCCTGCGTGGCACCAGGGCTGGATGACTCAGCGCACAGCTCTGAAACATCACTTGAGACCTTGATTAGCCCACTGGCTAAGTGCACACAGCTGTTCCTTTCTAAAGTCTTCAAAAAACAATAATCAAATTATGTTCACTTCCTGAGTTCCATAATCATCTCAATGGCTGAAATGAAAAGGGAAGTCATTTACAAAAGAAATCATTTCTTCCTGGGTTACTAGTCAAGTGAATTGTACTTTACTAGTATTCTTCAAAAATTTACAAAACCCTCTCATTCCTTGCCACTCAGAGTGTGACCTAGGAGCCCCACCCCAGACCTGCGGAAGCAGAGTACAATGGAACACTCCTCAGCCACAAGAGGTGATGACATACTGCCATTTGCGACAATATGGATGGATCTTCAGAATAACATGCTAAGCAAAGTAAGTCAGATGAAAAAAGTCAAGCAGCATATAATTCACTCATATGTGCGATATAAAACAGAAAGCAACAAATGAACAAACAAGACAAACAAACAAAAACTCACAGACACAGACAATAGTACAGTGGTTACCAGAGGGAAAGAGGGATGGAGGGAGGTAGTAAAGAGTAAAGGGAGTCAAATATATGGTGACGGAAGGAGACTTGACTTTGGGTGATGAACACACAATGCAACATACAGATGATGTATTATAGAAATGCACACTCGAAACCCATATAATTTTCTTAACCATGTCATCCCAATAAATTTAATAAAATATTTTTTTTAAAAAGACCTCCATGTGACACCCTCAGGTTTGAGAGCACTCTAGCTCTCATTTGTGCTTGGGACTGAATGAGGAAGTGATTTTTTTTTCCCTGAAAGAAGTCACTGCATGTATTAATCCTGGGACTGGGACCATGCAGTCTTTTTCACAGGAAACTGAGTTTATTTTGACTGTGATGACTCTGACAAAGCCAGATGAAGTCTCTCAGCTGCTCAGCACTGATCCTGAAAGTCCCATCCACTTGCAGCTCTTTCCTTTGAGAAGAAACTTTGGAACCTTCTTGCAAGAGGCCCAGCCTAAAAAAAGGGGGGGTGGGGGAGGGGCAGGGGGAATTAATGAGAACACCTCAGGCTAAATTGCCACAGTCTCGGATTGTTCTTATCCAAGGTTCAATTCTTTATCTTTAATACTGTCAAACTGTTGTATGCCTTTGGCTAATTTCCAGAGTCCTAAATGGTTGTTTTGACATTTCTGTCCACTTTTATCACTGCTTTTTGGAGATAGGAATTGCCACTTCCTCATTCTGCCATTTTTCAGACTGTTAATTTCAGATCGTTAATTTATCTTCAATCTTTTTGTTTTTTCCTTCTCTGTTCCTTGGCTTGGATAATTTCTATTGCTCTACCGTGAAGTTCACTTACTATTTCGTCAGACATTTGAAATATGCTGGTGATTCCATACAGTATATTTTTTTGTTAATTTTAGTATTATCATTTTCAAACCTAAAAATACCACTTGGTTCTTTTCTTTTTTTTTTTTTTTTTTTTTTTTTTAATATATTTTATTGATTTTTTACAGAGAGGAAGGGAGACTTTCAAAATGAAATTCCAAACATATTTATAACCATTGAAGTCTTTGACTGCTAAATCCCTTGTCTAGTCCTTATAGAGTCAGTTTTTATCAGTCCCCATCCCCAAGTATGACTCACACATTAATTTCTTTGCATGTTTTATATTTTTTGTTTGAAAGCTGAACATTTTAGATAATATATTTTAGAAACCATGGATTCCCTTTTTTTAATATATATTTTTATTGATTTCAGAGAGGAAGGGAGAGGGAGAGAGGGATAGAAATATCAATGATGAGAGAGAATCATTGATTGGCTGCCTCCTGCAGGCCCCACAATGGGGATCAGCCCACAACCCAGGCATGTGCCCTTGACCGGCATCAAACCTGGGACCCTTCAGTCTGCAGGCTGATGCTCTATCCACTGAGCCAAACCAGCCAAGGCACCATGGATTCCTTTTTAAGATAATATATTTCAGGAGCTGTGGATTCCTTTTTAATTATTCTATAAAATAGAGGCCTGATGCACAAAATTTGTGCAAGGTTAGACCTTCACAGACCCGGCTGCCAGGGCCTTTGCAGCCCTGGCTGCCTCACAGCCCTGTCCCTGCGCCCCTCCCACACCTTCCTTGGCCTGGTGCTGCCCACATCCGCCACCTGCATCCACCGCCACACACCCCCGGTTCTCTGGAGCCCCCCATCGATTGTGGAGCCCTCCCAGCGACACACATTGATCGGCCAGCAGAGGGTGGCCTGAGCCTCCCTCTTTGGGGCAATCGCGGAGCCCCCGATTGATTGCCGGTGTTCAGGGCCTCCCTCTGCGGGCGATCGTGGGGCGATGGCGGGCCCTCCAACCAATCGCATCACACCCACCTTGGCTGGCCTGGCGCCAGTGTGTGTCATCGCGTGGTCATCCAGAGGGTCATTCTGCTATTAGGCCATTCAGCTAATTTGCATATTACACTTTTAATATTATAGATAATAGTAATGATGTTGCCTAGATTTTAACTGCTAAGAAAATATCTCCCAAGTAGTATGCTCTTCTTATTCTTATTTTTATTCTGATTTTTTGGGGGTTTCCCTTAAGTCTGTATAGTTTAGTGGTCAGCTAATGATTTGGGAAAGATCTGTGCTCAAGCAACTGAAGTTGAAAATACTTCCACCCTCTACCAATCAATGTGTGTCTGTATTGGGGAAAGCATTCAAAGTCACAGCTAATTGTCCAATATCCCTTGGGATTCTCTCTCCACTGGACTCTCTCTGGTCTTTCCTACACAGGTAGAGTCCCAGACAGCCAGTTACCTACTTACCTCAGCCTCAGCCATTTTATGTCTCCCTCATTTCCAGGGTCTCCCTTTGAGTACATACATTTTAAGCAAATTCTATTCTAATGAACTATTGTGCTTTTTAAATCCAATGTATCCCATAAACATAGATGAAACATTGGAAGTTGGTAGTTCTTGACTCTAATGAACTTATGAAGACTGTGTTTTGGTTGCAGAGTTGTATTAAAATAGAGTTGCTAGTGCATCTTGAAAAGAGGCCTTCTATTTCAAAATAATCATTATAAGAACAAGTGAAGCACTTCTCAAAGTTATCCTAAATCCTTAATAAATGTAAGTCTATGTGGTGCTTGTAGCATTAACTAGTGTTTTCAAAGCACCTGCCTTCTATACCTTTATACTTGAACAATAAATAAAAGCATGCTGAAAGACGGGGGTAGGGAAAAAAGCACAAAGCAGTGCTTAAGAAATTAAGTTACAGGAAATCTCGATGTGAGGGTGCAGTCTTCATGTAAAGAACTATTCATTTTCATTTTGAAAATATGGTCTATACATGTTGCTTCACATTTCAAGTAAGGGGTTTTATGCAGGAGCTTTAAATCTAAGTTTCTAGATTTCACAAGTAGGGCAAATTTCCAATAATGTACAAATAAAGCAGACAAACCCTTACAAAACAAAAATTAAATATCCTCAGGATATTGAGAAAAATAAGCAGTTGTCTTTATTTTTATACAACTTGGAGGTATTTTGATGTTATCTTTCTAGCATGCAGTGTGTCGTAACAGCCGGATGTATATATTCATTAATTTCAAAGTAGAAATACTGAAAGCCCTATGAGACACAAGAGTACCCATTGTGAACATCTTTGCTTAAGATCCACATGTCCCAGATATCATCTGGTCCATCTATTTAAGAAAATAAAAATAATCTCAACTGCCCATACAATAGCATCCTTGTCCAGAGATCTCCTTTCCTTCAGTGCAGTAATTAGTGCTCTCAATTCTGGATTAGAGAAAAATAGTATTTTTCCTCAGTTTTGCTATATCTTTGTAAACTGAAGAACTGCATGGCCAAGCAGGCATCTGTTGCCATAGCTCATTGAGTACTCTCTGGGTGAGCAGATACTTACAGGATGGAGAGAAAGGAAGAGAGAAAAACCCCAAAGAGAAATATCAATCAAATGTTTCTTCACTCCCCTGCACTTCATTCCCTCATTGGATTTTACTTCAGAAGCAAAACAAAAATCACTGCCACATTATCATCTCAGTGATTTCTCCAGTTTAGATGCAAATGCAAGCCCATCCTTTTCCTGGCTGGAGGCCTTCAAAAGCAGCACTCTGAATCTAGTTCTCAATTCACCTAGCTGCCCAAACCTCTTATTAGGAGAGGAAAATAAGAGGTGGCGTTTCTTCCAATAATAACTACCCAATATATCCTACTAGTCTCCCAGGCCAGCCACCTGAACTCTTGAGCGGACATTCAAAGATTTTTTTCCTACACTGATAGCCACATTCTCAGTAACCTTCTAATTGAAAACTGCAGGGATGCTCAAAGATGCTGCTCTCTGAAATGTCTGTGCAGCCTGCACTGAGTTTTTATCAATCTCGAGGGCAAAAGTTCTCCCTGGGAGTTGAATTGCACTAAGCCTCATTTTATAAACAGAAGAAAAGAAGCCAAGAGGCAAGAAAAAAAATATAGATAACTACTGAAAATCATATATCAGCCCAATCAATTTGTTCTTCATTGAAGCCTAATTTTCCCTTTGAACCAGAGAAAGCTAAGGAGATAGCTTTCTGATACCATTCCTTCATACAAATCTATGTCAGCCTTCTAAGTGCAGGTAAGTGACAAAGCAGATTGGGCCATCAGGTAAGAGATTTAAAGAGAAAAGAGAATTGTGTGATAGGGAAAGCCTAAGAGACACCCGTAACGGTTGCCTAGAGCTGTCTGAAAGTCTTGGTTTCTTTCTAACAAAGGTTTTCTTAAAGGAATTGGGTTCAGCCCTGGCCAGTTTGGCTCAGTGGATAGAACGGCACATGTGGACTGAAGGGCTATGCGTTCCATTCCAATCAAGGGCACATACCTCGGTTGGAGACTCAATGGGGGCTCAATCCCCTGGCACATACAGGAGGCAACCAATGTTTCTCTGTCTCCCCCCTCCCTTCCACTCTCTAAAAATCAATAGAAAATGTCCTCGGGTGAGGATTAACAAAACAAAACAAAAAAAAGGAATTGGGTTCAGACAGGCATAAATTGAAATCACAGTTTAGTCAATTACCAGATATATTGCTTTAATTTATTTCAACCTTTTTGAACCTCAGTTTATAGTCTGTAAAAAGAGGACATGGGTAGTGCCATTATTCTTTATTCTCCCAGAACCTGGCATGAAATCTGAAAATATTTGTCCATAATACTTTGTTTGTTAATCCTCACCTGAGAATATTTTTTCCATTGATTTTGAGAGAGAGAGAGAGGAAGGGGGGAAAGGGGGAGAAACAGAGAGAGAGAGAAACATTGATTGCCTCCCACAAGTGCTCTGACCCGGGGCCAGGGATGGAGCCTCGATCGAACCTCCAACTGAGGTCTGTGCCACTGACTGGAATTGAACTCCTGACCTTTCAGTCCCCAGGCCAACACTCTAATCACTGAGAAAACTGGCTAGGGCCATAATACTTTTGAAGAGAAGAATAAGGAAAGGAAGAACCAAGCACCCTGCTTTCGCTTAATAAACTTGGATGTATGTTGGTATACTTTCCTTAAATCTCTTCCAGACTTTTCCAAGCACACAGACTTCCTAAAAACTTTGTGAAGATCCTTAACTAAATCAAGTGAAGAGTGTCTGCAGGTGCTCATTTTAAAAAGTAGATTGGGAGAATTGGAAGGGATCAAGATGATGGAATAGGAAGCCCTAGACCTCCCTCCCCCAACCGATACATGGATATAACAACAAAATACCTTGTGAGAAATCCAGAAACCAATTAAAAGGTTCCTGCACCCCAGGCAAGCTAGAAGCCAACCACATCAAAACCCATAATTCTTGACACTCTTCATTCTGTCTCCATCAAGGCCCTTGTAAGGGTAAATAATATAGACAAATACAGAAGCCTGTGGTATTGGAAGGTAGGTAAGTAAATCCCTTTTAAATATGTATAGAAATTTTGAAAGCATCCTATATAATAAAAGGCTAATATGCAAATTGTCCCTATGGGCAGGAGTTCGACCGGGAGTTACACATGTGCTGACCACCAGGGGGTGGCACAGAACATGGTGGGCTTTGACAACAGGCAGGTGGGGGAAGAGAGGCCCCGGCTGGTGGCCAGTGGCCGGCAGCCACTAGGGACCCTTCCCGTGTACGAATTTCATGCACTGGGCCTCTAGTAAAATTATAAATCAATGTTAACAGATATTCAATATAAGAAGAAGTAATGTCATCAATTACAAAATACACAAAAATTAATTCAAAATTAAAGACAAATGTAAGACCTTAAACTTATTTAAAAAAAAATAGGGGGAAAGCTTATAACATAGATTTGGTAATGATTTCTTGGATATTATACCAAAAGCACAAACAAAAATAGACAGGAGTTAAGAAGAACAAATTGGTAGTTACAAACAGTCACAGGGATGTATAGTATAGCATAGGGAATATAGTCAATAATACTGTAATAACTGTATATGGTGCCAAGTAAATACTGGAAACCTTGGGGGAAACACTTTGTAAAGTATGTGATTGTCTAGCCACTATGCTGTACACCTGAAACTTACACAGAATAAACTGAATGTAAACTTTAATTGAAAAAAAATTTAGAGCACTGTTGCTTATTGACATGCACAAAAAAATTAGACAAATGGGACTATACCAAACTTGAAAACTTCACATCAAAAGAAACAATGAACAGAGTAAAAAGGTAGCCTATGTAATGGGAGAAAACAACTTCAAATCATATATCAAACAAGGGCTTAATATACTGAATATGTAAGAAACTCCTACAACTTAACAACAAAAATTAATAACCCAATTAGAAATTGGGAAAAGAACTTGAATACACATTTCTCCAAAGAAGATACACAAATTACTGATAAGCACATGAAAAGATGCTCAACATCACTAATAATCAAGGAAATATAAATCAAAACCACAGGGAGATATCACCTCCCACCCATCAGGAGTGCCAACATCAAAAGAACAGAAATTACGTGTTGGTGGGGGTGTGGCAGAGTTGGAAACCTTGAGCACTGTTGAACACTCCACATCTGGAGGTTCCTCAGAAAATTAAAAATATAATTATCATATGATCCAGCAATCCCACACTTCTGGGTATATGTATATATCCAAATAATTCAAAACAGGATCTTGAAGAGATCTTTGCACATCCATGTTCATGACAGCACAAGAGAGGGAAGTAACCCAATTATCCATTGACAGGTGAATGGATAAATAACATGTAGTATATACATACAATTTTTATTCAACCTTAAAAAATAAGGAAATCCTATCAGGCTACAACATGAATGAACCTCGAGGACATTTGTGCTAAATGAAGTAAGTCAGGTGCAAAAGGACAAATACTGTATGATTCCACTCATATGAAACATCTAAAATAGTCAAAATCATAGAAACCAAAAATAGAAAGGGGTTACCAAGAGCTAAGGGGAGGGGGAGGGAAGGTGGTGTTTAATGAATATAGAGCTTCAGTGTTACAAATAAACAAGTTCTGGAGATCTGCTGCACAATAATGTCAATATACTTAACACTACTGAACTGTCCACTTAAAAATGGTTAAAATATATACTTAATGTTATGTGATTTTACAATTAAAAAATTTGAAAAAGAACTAGACTTTCATTTGAACCGGTTTATTAGGTTGTTTTGCCTTGGGTAATATTTTTGGAAAATAAATTTTTTAGTTCAATAGAAAAAATATGTATTTACATTCAATTGGCAGTTCAGCAAAACAGGCCAATCCAATTAAGACTCTATTCCTAAGTAGGGCCAATCTGACTTGGATGGGAGCTAGTTGGTCTAATTTAAGACAGCCTGTGGCTATTCTGAGGGTTTATTCTGCATGTCAAGCACAGAGGGGCTGAGAAAACTATTGATCACAGCCCTGGTTTCCCAAAAATGTCAGGGACATTTTATACTTTTTCTCTGAGATGTTAAATATCAGACCTACCATTAACCAGATTGTAAGAACAGGCACAATAAAGCCAATTCCAAAGTTCACATTATAGAATATCTCTCCAAAGGTCATACTGAGCTGGAGATCGTAATGACCCTTTCCTTTGAGGGCTACTGATTTCTACAAAAGATGTCCCGACCCCTGCTTTGCAACTTGCACTTCTCCATAACAGCAAACAATTCAGAGATGATTCTCTTCCTAAGAATCATTTAACACAAGCACAAGCCTCATTTAAAAAATAAAATCTCGCCGAAACCGGTTTGGCTCAGTGGATAGAGCGTCAGCCTGCGGACTGAGGGGTCCCGGGTATGATTCCGGTCAAGGGCATGTGCCTGGGTTGCTGGCATATCCCCGGTGGGGGATGTGCAGGAGGCAGCTGATTGATGTTTCTCACTCATCAATGTTTCTAACTCTCTCTATCTCTCTCCCTTCCTCTCTGTGAAAAATCAATAAAATATATTTTAAAAATAAATAAATAAATAAATAAAATAAAAAATAAAATCTCTCCCTGTTCCTTCTTACCAAATCATACTTCATGGGTCACCTAGCATGCCTTCCCTCACTGCAGTAAACCAACCTACTTTGTTGAACAAAAGGTTTGCCCCTGGTGGTCTCTAGCTACTGGAATTTTTCATCTCCTTTGCAGGAAAAGAATGTTTCCAACATACCTAAAACCAGCAGGCTTAGGTAAAAGGGTGTGTTCTTCTCCAACAGTGAGAATAAATCTGAGATTTTTAAAGAATTATTCCCATCTCCTGGCCTGGCTCACCAGCAACCAGCCCAACAGAATCAGTACAATCGCTGGAAGCTGGGAAAGATGCCTCAGTCTGTGACTTTGCACAGTAAGCTCCTTTCTCAAACTCCAGCCAGTGTTTCCCAACCTTCCCTTGAAAACAGTGTGTCCCTGAGGGCCTTTAAATCTAAGACCTCCTTCCTAAAATTTGGCGTTTGACACTCATCCCCCATGCTGGGTCAAGACAGATTTAATCATTCAAGGTCTTGCTGAAATGTCATCTCTCCAGAGATACCTTCTTTGATCACTCTAACACGTCTTCACAGACAATCTCTAACCCACATCTTTTTTTTTTCTTCTTCTTCATCCCTCCTCCCCCTCCCCCTCCCCCTCCCCCTCCTCACTTATATAAGGAACATTGAGTACTTAGCACCTTATGAATTGATTCACCATTTTATCAAATTCTCATCTTAATTTTCACATTTGAGAGTTTCATGGGTTAACTTTACAATCATGTTATCAACACGTCTCTTTTCTATAATATTTATTGTAAATATGGCATTTCTTGTTCATATTGCATTAGCTATTGCTCCAAAGAAAGACAAGGCACAGGCCCGGCTGAGGGAATCCCCGCCCCGAGTGCACAAATTCGTGTGCACCGGGCCTCTAGTATAGTTATAAAATCAAAGCATTTTATTTCTGTAAGAAACATTAGCGGTTATAAAACCAGTTTCTCGCCCAGCTGGAGTGGCTCAGTGGTTGAGCATCAACCTATGAACCAGGAGGTCATGGTTTGATTCCGGTCAGGGCACATTCCTGGGTTGCGGGCTTGATACCCAGTAAGGGGTGGGCAGGAGGCAGGCAATCAATGATTCTCTCTCAGCATTGATGTTTCTCTCTCTCTCTCCCTCTCTGAAATAAAAACATACTTTTAAAAAAATAATAAAAAGTCAAAATTTTCTCATCTTAGAGAAATAAAATTGAGGGCTGGAGTGTGGAGGCAATTTGAAAATGCCCCAATTTACTGGTGACTGAATGCCAGGTGGTACTTGATTAGAAAAGGGAAGAGGGTGACAGAGTATGTTTTGATTCCTATACCACTTTAGCATTTTGCCTCTTGAATTAATATCTTTTAAAATATACAATATATACAGCGTTTAAACAAGTATAAATCGAAGAACCACAAATAGTCCATTTCCCTTAATAACTGAGCAGTGCTATTGAAACTCTCACTGTGACACTCCTTAATCACATCCTTCTCTTATTTTGTAGAAGGGGCCAGGAACTATTTTGAATTTTCTCTTCATCATTTCTCTGTTTTTATTTGTAGTTTCATTACCAACGTGTTCTTGAATTTAAATGAATGATTTCATACTGCAGGCATGCATTAACAACTTGTTTTTTCCACTGCTTTTGAGACTCATCATTTTCATGTTAATTCATATTGCTACATTAATTTTCACTGCTGTATAATATTCAAATGTCTAACAATGTCCTTATTTACCCATTCTCCTACTTGTAGATAAGTTAAACTTAGCAATTTAGGATGACAGCTGAGAAGACATGAGTCAACATAAGGTAACTATTTGCTCCAAGAGAGTCTCCTGCAGAAAAATAAGACTGCAACCTAATAAATAAGGTCACTCTTATCTTCAGGAAATTCTTGCAGTTCACTTTATCCATGCAAGTAATTTGCACATTTGGAAAACAGATCTTTTAGAAGGACAAGAATTTGCTCATCCTGACGTGGTGGGCTTACCAGAACAATAGCTTTAAAAAAAAAAAAAACTCCATTAACTCAAAAGGTGGCAGAGAAGAGGGGGAAAGGATGGAAGAACAGATGGAACAAAGAGAAAATAGCTAGTAAGATGGTAGGTGTAAATCCAACTGTATCAGTAATAATACTAAGTGTAGATTATCTACACACTGCAAGCAAAAGGCAGGGATTGTCAAGCAGGAAAAAAAGCAAGAACTATTTGTCATCCACGAATTGGCAACTTTGAATATAGATAGGTTATCAGTAAAAGAATGGGGGAAACTATAGCATGAAAACACTAATCCAAAGAGAGCTGGGTAAAACTAATGAGACAAAATTCCGTCTCCTTTCCGATGTAGGGACCTAGTTGAAGAAGCCACAAAGGAACGAGGAATCATTTGTGAGTTTGACCGGCAGGGCAAGAACAACTGCCGTGTACACTTACTGTGAGAAGGAAGCAGACACCGAGGCCTCAGGTTACGGGGCCCAGAACATTCCACTGAGCCGGGATGCCGTCAAGGATTGGGCTGCGGTGCTTCTCTCTACAGTCCTGCCACAACCCCACCAGCACCCCAGATGGCTTCCTGGAGGAGCGTGAGGCCACCCTGGAGTACATTTTGCACCAGAAGAAGGAGATCACCCTGCAGATGAAGGCCGACAAGAGCAACAGGGTGCCCGGCGTGAGGAGCGCCAAGAGCTGCAGCAGCCACCGTGCAGGACCAGGTGCAGGGCTTCCTGGAGAAGGAGGCGGCCATGGAAAGACGTCCCTTCAACCCCTTCACGTCTAAGGTCAAAGATGCGTCTGGCAACAGCCCGGTTGATGCCCATCTGCAGCAAGGACAAGGACAGGGGCTGCCCAGCTCCTGGATCCTGTCTCTGACCCCGGAGTCCAAGGCCACCACGCTGGAGAAGCCCTGACGCACGGAGACCTGACCCACGTCCGGGAAGCTGCTGCACACGTCGACGCGCTGGCGCTGCACTCCCCGCGCAGGATACGTGGACCACGTGGCGTTCATCCACGCAGGAGCATTACGCATGCGCCCTGACCAGCTCTGGCGCTGCACTCCGCGCGCAGGATACGTGGACCACGTGGTGTTCATCCCACGCGGGAGCACTACGCATGCGCCCTGACCCGCGACAGCCTGAGCAATGCAGCGCCAGGTGGCCCTTGAGAGCACCGAGAAGCTGATTCTGAAGGGCAAGGGAGTCCTGGTGAACAGACAGGCTATTGACAGGGGCATCAGCGCACCAGAGACCCAATCAACAGGCTTGGACGCAGGTAGGAAAAAAGCCTGGACCCAGACTGCCTGAGTCCAAATCCGGTCTCACTGATCACTGGCTGAACCAAATTGCCATATCCTCTCTCTGCCTCACTTTATCCATCTTTAAATGGGAAGATTAATAGTCTCTTGCTTAAAGGCTGGTGTGAAGATTAAGTGAGTAAATGGGTGAAGTGATTAGTACTGATTCCAGATTTTAATGGTAAATGGACTTAATATTCTACCCTTTAAAATGGTGTTTTCTGTTTTTAGTAAATGGTATTTGTTTAAGTAGCTTCCTTCTAATCCTACTCTCTTTATTCATGAGAGCTCTATATTTTATTGAATAGTTTTTCAACATCTATCGATATCCTTTAGTTTGTTGTTTTAATGAACTAAGTTGATAAAGTTTCTATTTCTGAAGTCCTTGTTTTACTGAAATTAATCCCATTTGTTTATATCATAACTTTATAAATGGATAGCTGGTTCAGACTTCTAATCGTTTATTTGAAATATTTGCTTCTATATTTGTAAGTAGATTTGTCTTTTTTTCCCCTCCTGTGCAATATTTATGATATTTTCTACAATGAATTAAGGGCCTTTCATCTTTGTCTGTGGACAGGAATTATTTAAATAACATAGGAATTACATGATGTATGATCTTAGACGAAATTCAGTAAGACCATCTGAGCCTGCCACTGAATTTGATTCTGGTTATTGGCCTGTTCAAATTTTTTATATCATTTTGGGTCAAGTGGGATAGTTTGTCTTAATAACAAGTTATCTGTTGCGCTCAGATTTTCCAAATTTATCATCATGAGTTTGTACAAGATGCCATATA
>NW_005871083.1:7601888-7647092 GCF_000147115.1 Myotis lucifugus | reverse complement strand
CACACACACACATTGACTTCAGAGAAAGGGAAAGAGTAATAGAAACATCAATGATGAGAGAGAATCATTGATCGGCTGCTGCTTGCACCACCCCCACACTGGGGATCGAACCCGCAACCCAGGCATGTGACCTTGAGCAGAATTGAACCCGGGACCCTTCAGTCTGCAGGCTGATGCTCTATCCACTGAGCCAAACCAAATAGGGCTGTACAAGTTGCTTTAATATAAATCTTTAAACTTTTCTGCAATTGAAGAATGTGTTTCATTAACACTTCATTCATTTTCTCTCTTTTCATTCTCTCTCAACTAAGTTTGCCAAGGATTTCCTTTTTTATTTTACTACCCTTTCAAAAAACAAAATGTGTATTTTGTATCATATAACATAGACCATGTGGTATATTACAAAAAAAATTAAGAAGCAGTGTCTTAAATTAGACAAAAGTTCATTTCTCTCTCATGTAAAAGAGGTGGAGAGGGTCCAGATTGTGTGGCTCAGTGGTTGAGCATCGACCTATGAACAAGGAGGTCACGGTTCGATTCCCAGGCAGGGCATATGCCCAGGTTGCAGGCTAGATCCCCAGAGTGGAGTGTGCAGGAGGCAGTCAATCAGTGATTCTCTCTCATCACTGATGTTTCTATCTCTCCATCTCCCTTCCTTTCTGAAGTCAATAAAAATATATATTCAAAAAAAAAAGGTGCAGAGATGTGTAGGCACCCTGGCATCATCAGGTGCCCAGACTTAGTCTTCATGCTCTGATTCCCAATGAATAATTTCCATCCTTGTAATCCTTAAATTCACAAAAACAATTGGAGAACTAATGATTGGAGTCATGTTTCTGAGCAGCAGCAGGTAGACGAAGGGAAAGAAAAGGATCATTTCACCAATAATTCAGCCTCCTTTATTAGCTTTCCCAGAAGTTCCTGACCATGTGAGGGGGGAAAAAAATCAAAGCTCTATACAGGAATGGATATTGCGTGAGAATAGAAGTGTCTGATACAATTTCATATATCATCTCAAACATTTCTGCTTTTATTTCTACTTTAATTTTCATTGCTTTCATGTGAATTATTTTTTTTTCTAATTTCTATTCGTTTGTTTTGATACTCGTGTTTTAAATTCTAAGGTCAAATTGTTTGTGTATATTTTGTCTTTTAAAAAACTAACAATAAAACACTTGAGAAATAAGTCAGTCAGAGAAAGACAAATACCATATGATCTCACTAATATGTGGAATCTAATGGACAAAATAAAGTGATGAACAAAACAGAACCAGAGGCATAGATTCATGGAACAGACTGACAGATGTCAGGGGGAGGAGGTAGAAGGTAAAGAGATTAGCCAAAGAATATATATGCATATATAGCCCATGGGCACAGACAACAGTGTGACAATGGCCAGGGGAGGATAGTGAAAGAGGGCAAAGTGGGGGTAAATGGGGGACATCTGTAATAGTGTCAACAATAAAAAATATCCCTGGCCAGTTTTCTCAATGGTTAGAGCGTTGGCCCACAGACCAAAGCAGCAGTTCTCAACCTGTGGGTCGGGACCCCTTCCACAGGGGTCGCCTAAGACCATCCTGCATATCAGATATTTACATTACGATTCATAACAGTAGCAAAATTACAGTTATGAACTAGCAAAGAAAATAATTTTATGGTTGGGGGTCACAACATGAGGAACTGTTTTAAAGGGCTAGAAGGTTGAGAACCACTGGACCCAAGGGTCGCATGTTCAAATCCCTGGCGTGTACCTCGGTTGCAGGCTCAATCCACTCATGAGGTAGGCAACCAACCAATGTGTCTCTCACATTGATGTTTCTTTTTTCTCCCCTTCTTCCCATCCACGCTCTCTAAAAAAATCAATGGAAAAAAATACCCTTAGGTGAGGATTAAAAAATAAATAAATAAATGAAAAATAATTTTTAAAGAAAATATAACTTTGAAATCCTGCCTTTCATTGCCTTATTGGCTAGCTCTTAACCCTTACCAGTGGGATAAATGTTTATAGAGCTGTCCAAAGACAGCTGGAATGAAGAGCATTAGATTTTACGGTTTATGATCTTTGAACATATATTCCCAGAGCTGGGTAGTTATTTGACATATTAAATCTCTCTCCTTGCGCACATAGTCCCTCATATCATAATTCATTTAGCAAATTGCCTTTTGCCAGACACTTAGTGGTCTCCAATTCTTCAAGATTATAAGTATTTGCTGTATCTGCCATCCTTAAGATATATCTTTGTCTACCTGTGTAATTATTTCTATGGGATTAATTTTTAGGAATGGAATTGCTATGTCAAAGAGAATAAAAATGTAAAATCTGATACCTATCACAAAACAGGTTATTAGCTTGGTTGTTTTTTGCCCTCCAGAAAATATAACATTGCTTTCTCTCAGACATTTTTGGTAGGAGCGTAACTTACTAAAGCTGATTTAGATAGCAATCTGGTAGAATCAGCCAGAATTTAAATAGGTATAGCCACTGATGCAACAAGTTCTCTTCCAAGAGTCTGTCTTTATGATTTGCTTTTATATGTACGTAAGTAAATATACATTGTATGTGGTGGTTTGGAAATGCAACCTAAAGACATTACAATTAAGTGAAAAAATTCACTTTGAAGACATATAAATATGTTATGATTCCATTTGTAAAATAAAATTATCGGTGCATATGTAAATGTATATTAATACTTAAATGCAAAGTAAAAGAATGAGAAGGATACATATTCAACAATGGCCAGTAGTTACCTCTGAGGAGTAAAAGAGACCTGGCCCAGGAGAGGGGGAATGTGATAAAAAAAAAAAAAGGTCCATGTTTAAAGAAATATGCTTTTTTGAATTATATGGATTTTTTATTTTGTAATAACTTTATTGTTGACATTATTACAGATGTCCCCATTCACATCCCCCTTGCCCACCTTCACCCAGTCCCCACCCCCTTGCCTCAGGCCATCCACACACTGTTGTCTGTGTCTATGGATTCTATGTATATATTAGAGGCCCGGTGCACAAAAATTTGTTCACTCGGGCGGGTCCCTCAGCCCGGCCTATGACCTCTTGCAGTCTGGGACCCCTCGGAGGATGTCCACCTGCTGGCTTAGGCCCGCTCCCTGAGGGATCAGGCCCAAGCTGGCAGTCAGACATCCCTCTGGCAGCCCGGCAGCCCTCAGGGGATGTCCACTTGACAGCGGGGAGCAGACCTAAGCTGCAGTCAGACATCCTTAGCGCTGCTGAGGAGGCGGGAGATGCTCCCACCACTACCGCTGTACTGGCAGCCATCATCCTGGCTTGTGGCTGAGCAGAGCTCTCCCTGTGGGAGCACACTGACCACCAGGGGGCAGCTCCTGCATTGAGCATCTGCCCCCTGGTGGTCAATGTGTGTCATAGTGACCAGTCATTCCCAGTCGTTCTGCTGTTAGGGTCAGTTTGCATATTACCCTTTTATTATATAGGATAGGGACCTGGTGCATGGGTGGGGGCTGGCTGGTTTGCCCTGAAGGGTGTCCCGGATCAGGGTGGGGGTCCCGCTGGGGTGCCTGACCAGCCTGGGTGAGGGGCTGATGGCTGTTTGCAGCTGGTCATACCCCCTTCAGGGTGGGGGTCCCCACTGGGGTGCCTGGCCAGCCTGGGTGAGGGGCTGAGGGCTATTTGCAGGCTGGTCAAGCCCCCCCCCCCATGGGGAACCTCACCCCATTGAGGTTTGGCCAGCCTGGGTGAGGGGCTGATGGCTGTTTTCAGGCTGGCCACACCCCCTTTAGGGTGGGGGGTCCCCACTGGGGTGCCTGGACAGTCTGGGTGAGGGGCCGAGGGCCATTTTCAGGCTGGCCAAGCCCCCCGGCGACGGAGGCTCCCAGCCTCTCCTTTTTTTCTTTTTTTTTTATTCTGGGATTTATTTACCTTCTATAATTGAAACTTTGTTGCCTTCAGTGGAGCTCAGAGCCCCGCAGTAGGCGGGAAGCTTGGCTTCCTGCTCGCTCCAGCTCCGTGGCCACGGCCGGCTGAAAGCAGGTATCTGGGGTTTATTTATCTTCTATAATTGAAACTTTGTTGCCTTCAGTGGAGCTCAGAGCCGGCCGGGAAGCTTGGCTTCTTCCATCACTGGAGCAACCAAGCCTCCTGCTCGCTCCAGCTCCGTGGCTGCCGGCCACCACCTTGGTTAGGTTAATTTGCATATAGTCGCTTTGATTGACTGGTGGACGTGGCTTAAGGCGTAACGAAGGTACGGTCAATTTGCATGTTTGTCTTTTATTAGATTCTATGTTCTTTAGCTAATCTCTTCACCTTCTTTTACCCAGTCCCCACCCTCACCCCCTCCCTTCTGAAAGGTGTAGGTCTGTTTCATGTATCCATGTCTCTGGTTTTATTTTGTTCACCAGTTTATTTTGTGCATTATATTCCACATATAAGTGAGATCTCGTAGCAATATGTTTACAGATACATCTCCTAGAGGCTCTTGTGCATGACATTCGTGCACTGGGGGCAGGGAGGGGGGTCCCCTAAGCCCAGCATGCACCCTTTAGCAGTCCGAGAGCTCTCGGGGGATGTCCAACTGACAGCTTAGGCCCACGGGAGAGGCTCCCACCACACCGCTGCACTCGCCAGCCGTCAGTCCGGCTTGTGGCTGAGTGGCGCTCCCCCTGTGGGAGCACACTGACCACCAGGGGGCATCTCCTGCATTGAGCATCTGCCCCCTAGTGGTCAGTGTGTATCATAGCTACCGGTCGTTCTGCCATTCAGTAGATTTTTTATATTAGCCTTTTATGATATAGGACAGTGATGGCAAACCTATGACACGCATGTCAGAGGTGACACGCGAACTTATTTTTTTGGTTGATTTTTCTTAAATGGCATTTAAATATATAAAGTAAATATCAAAAATATAAATCTTTGTTTTACTATGGTTGCAAAGATCAAAAAATTTCTATATGTGACACGGGACCAGAGTTAAGTTAGGGTTTTTCAAAATGCTGACATGCCAAGCTCAAAAGGCTCGCCATCACTGATATAGGATTATATAGGATGAGGTGATATTGCAAAGCCAAAAGGAAGGGTCTAGTTGGCAGGGGAACCAGCTATTTGATCAGAGGTTTGGAACTTTCCATGTCCCACCCCAACCTCTGGGGAAGAGGCAGGAGCTAGAGGTTGTAGCAATCACCAATGGCCAGTGGTGTAATCAATCATGAATATGTCATGAAGTCTCCCTAAAAAAAAAAGAAAAGCAAAAGAAAGGGCAGGGTTCAGAGAGCTTCTGGGTTGGTGAACACATGGAGGTGCTGGGAGAGTGGCACCCTGAAGGAGGGATGAAAGCTCCACACTTCACCCATGCCTTGTCCTGTACATCTCTTCCATCTGGCTGTTCCTGAGTGATGCCCTTTTATAATACTCCAGTGGTCTAGTAAATAAAATGTTTCTCTTGAGTTCTATGAGCCTCTCTAGCAAATGAATCGAACCAGAGGAAGGGGTGTTGGGAGCTCTAATTTAGACCCAGTTGATCAAAAGTACAGATAATAATCTGGGCTTTTGACTGGTTTCTGAGATTAGGGGGGCAAGGGACAGTTGAGTAAGAAGCTTAATTGCTATGAAACCCTTACCCTGTGGAATCTGATGTTATCTCAGGGTAGATAGCGTCAGAATTGAGTTGAATTATAGAACATCCAAGTGGTGTTCCAAGAATTGCTTGTTGATGTGGGGAAACCGCACACACACACACACACACACACACACACACACACACATTGGCCTTGGTACCAGAACTTGCTTAGAGAGACAGCTAAGTCATTTATGCAGAAAGTGGGCATCTTGAGGCTGTGCAACTGTGTGAAAGAAAGTTATCAAGTCAAAGTTGTGAGTGGAAAATAACTCTTTAAGAAAGAAAATATGTGGTTACTTAAATTTCTTGGCTGCTCACTGGTGGATCAAACCCCAAATCTGGCCAAGTCAACATTCCTTTGCCTTAAAAATAATGGGATGTGGGATCTTGTTAGGGACTGAATTCTTCATGGTGCCCATTATTCCCTATTCACCCCTGGACTATAGCCCCTTAATCTCCCACAGTCTCCCAGTAATGCACACAGGCATGTTCCAGTGATATGGAGCCCCAAACCTTGGCTCCAAAAGGAACAAAGATTAGACCAGCATGGAATAATTTTTTATTGACTTGTTGGTGGACTTCTTTGGGCTCATCCTTGTTTTTTTAGCAACTTCTTTCAACCTGGCTTATAACTATGCAACTACAGTACCTGCTAGAATCAATCAGCCTTCCAAACCCAAACACGTTCATCTTTATCCAAATGTAATTTATCTGAAATGCCATGTTGGTGTGAGCATTATGTATTACTGCATAGGCTTTTATTTTCTTCTTAAATAATGAAACACCCTAATGGAAGCTATTCCCCCTAAATAAATTTTAATGAGCACTTATTTGCCCAAATTGTTCTTTCTCTGAATGGCAGAAATTTAATATGAACTTGAATTATCAGAGGCTCTTTGTTATAATGGGCTTGGGGAATAAATCATGCAAAGATGACTTATTTTCCTTTATCTTCCTAAGCTGCAAGTGCTGTAGTCACAACTTCCTCTTAAATGCAAAGTGAGTGTCAACATCTTACCTTGCATCTCTACAGGAAAATGTCACATCTGACATCATGCCCAGGCGTAAGATATTACTGGGGATTGGAGTGAACGAGTAAGAAGCTTAATTGCTATGGAAGGGCGTGTATCCCAGACTTTGCTACTACAAATGAAAATTCATGTGTCTGCTACATTTTTTAATCCCATGCATTGAACTCTTTTTTCTGTGGAAAGAAAGCAATTGGGAAATATTAGTCTGTATCCTGGCAGGCCCCAGAGCTTGGGCCTCGCTGTGCTCACAGAGCATTAGAGCAGGGCCAAATGCAGAACTTGGAAAAGTGCCTTCCGGAGAAGAGCTCCAGCCGCAGCAAGAATTATGAGTCAGTGGAGTAGGGAGCCAGATATGTGAGGGCTCCCTTAGACCCCAGAAAGCACACCATTCATTGCTTCTCTAGACTTTCTCTCCATCTGAAATCCTGCCAAAGGGAGCCATTGCCATTTCCGAGTTGTTTTTTATAATAGAAATGACACTAAGAGGGGTCATTTAGTCCAGTTTTAAAAATTTGTGTCACATACCTACTAGAAGCTTCTGGTTATTAAAAAAGCAACAGCGAAAGAGAGTTTCCATTTTTCAAGGAGCTCTGCTCTGGGATGAAAAACGCATTGCTAAGTCCAAGACACTTCAGTAAGTATCAGGCAGATTCCTCTTTTTCAACCCAAAGAGTGTCAGCTCAGGGAGCACCTGCGGTGGGGCAGAAGGCCACCAGAGTTCCTCTGGGCATGGTACAAGAGCATGGGTATCAGATGCTGATGGCTGCACCACCCACCAGCTGAGTGGCCTTGACAAAGTCAGTGAATACCCTAAAAACTCTCCTTCCTTATTGGCGAAATGGGCGAAGAACACTGATCTTGTAAGGCGGCCGTGAGGTGCACACACATTCTAGACCAGGGGTGGGCAAACTTTTTGACTCGAGGGCCACAATGGGTTCTTAAACTGGACCGGAGGGCCGGAACAAAAGCATGGATGGAGTGTTTGTGTGAACTAATATAAATTCAAAGTAAACATCATTACATAAAAGGGTACGATCTTTTTTTTTTTTAGTTTTATTCATTTCAAACGGGCCGGATTCGGCCTGCGGGCTGTAGTTTGCCCACGGCTGTTCTAGACAGTCAAGGAATGCTCACTTGACCTCCCCTCCCCTGAGCAATCTCCAGTCATTCTGCCCTCTATCCTGTCATAGGACCCCGACCTCCCCACCTTCCTAGCAGTTTTGTCCGAGAGCAGCTCTGTCCACAGAAATGATCCAATCATTAGGATATGGGATCTCAGAAGATTTAGGAAGTGGAATTATTTAATCCATGTAGAGAGAAAGTGAAGAAAATTTTATTAAATGTGATTAAGGTTATTTTATAGCCAATAATAATAACATGCTTTCTCATAATTTAGGCATCCTAATGATTACTCCTAATTTAACAACAATTAGAAAGCATAAAAATAACATTTATAAAACATTTAAAGATTACAAAGCACTTGTATTTATTTTGTAATATGATTCCGAGAACAGTCAGCAGGGCAAGTTTTACCACAAATTTTAAAAATGAGGAAACTGAGGCTCCGAGGATTTATATGGCTTGACCTAGTCACATGGAGAGTTATTGGAAAAACATGCTCTGCTTCCAAATCATATCTCCTTGCAGCATGTCATATTGCCTGAATACATGTCTGTAAAAGAGGTCCCACCTTGACTTTTAGTCCATATCAGCATGTGTACCCAGCAGCTCAACTTGAATGTCAAATAGGTAACTCAAACTAGGTCCAAAACTCTATTCGTGAACTCTCACCACACGCCTTTCACTCCTTTAAAGCTTCCTGACTTCATGCAGGCACTGCCAGTGAACCAGGTGTTCACACCAGAAGACTTGAGGTCATGCCAACACTTCACCTTTGCCCACCCAGTGGCCTATCACCATCTCAGTGGACTCCACCTCTTAAATTACTTCTGAATCTGGCCCCACCATCCTAGACAGGACACCATCATCTCTTCCTTCTCATTGCCATGGCCTCCCAGAATTCATTCCTGCCCCGTAATCTGATTCTACAGAGAACCACCAAAGTCATCTTTTAAAGCACAGGCATAGATCCATCCCTTCTTTACCTAAATCCTTCTTCCTCAGGCTTTTTAGAACACAGTCAAATCTTCCATGAGTGAGCCATCAACAGCTGCTTTGAGTTTGTCTGTTCTCCCTCTCCGTCTTCCCCACAACTACACAGACTCTCTCAGTTCCAAGCAGACAAATCTCTTCCCACCTCTGGACATTCCCATAAGACATTCTCTGGATGATGTGTCCATGCTGCTCACTATAACTGCTTCCCTCCTGCTGTCCCTCAAGAATTCTTCTGAAGACCTTCTCTTCCTGGTGCCCTTTTCTCAACTCTTCTTTTGGTCTGTGTGGTAGAACAATGGCCTACTTGCAGACGTCTGCACCCTACTCCCTGAAACCTGTGAATATGTGACCTTACATGGCAAAAGCAACTGCAGATGTGAATAAATTAAGGATCTTGAGATGGGGAGATTATAATCCAGAATAGTTATAATCTAGGTGGTCCAATGAAATCTAAGGATCTTTATCAAGGAAAGTAGAAGGCAGGAGAACCAGAGAAGATGTGACTGATGGAAGTTGAGGTGGGTGTGATGCAATTACTGGCTGGAAACCACAAACCAAGGGGGACAGCACTAGATAACATTCTCCCTTAGAGCCCCCAGGAGGAGCACAGCCTGGCCAGAAGACTTTGAGACCCATTTCAGACTGCTGACCTTTAGAAGTGAAGATGTGTTTTGTTTAAGCCAGGAAAACTTTTTTCTGCCAAGGTCCATTTGGATATTTATAACGTCATTCACAGGACATACAAAATTACCAACTTAAAAATTAGCCTGTTGTATTTGGTCAAACATTTCATTAACTCACCTCTAATGCCTTGGCGGAAGCAGACCAAGTGATTTCACGGGGATTACAAGGCGAGAAATACTGGTGATAGCAAACTAATATCCTTTGACTCCCAGGTCCTTTTGGCCTCCCTTGTCTTGTGTTTACATGACATTGTCTACTTCTCCTGGCTGCACTTAGATCTCTGGCAAGCACTTACTTGGAATATTTTGTTTAACACTCATCCTCCTGATCAGAATATGGCGCCTCATGTCATGTCTTTAGACTACCACTGGATCCCCAGCTTCTATCTAGCACAGGACTTGGCCCAAGAAAGAATTCGTTGATTCAAAGAAAAATTTCACGGAGCATTGCTGTGGCAGGGAAGGCGCTGTGTATTAGTAAAATAATGGAAATCGGCTATTTTCAAAGAAAGAGGCAAGTTTCAGGCAGCGTGTCTATCGGGCGGAGGAGGTCTCCCTGCTAGCCCACCACCTTTCCAAGTTGACGCAGGGTAAACGCTGCTGAGCAGGGTGTGGCTGCGGCCTCTGCAGCGAGCTTCAGAGTTTGTATAGCAAGGGACTGAGGGGCCAGGTGCCTCTGAGGGCAGAGGACCCAGGGACATGGCTCCTGGGTTGCTCTACTCTGAGAGGAGTCTTCCACCAGGCAGAAGGGACTGGGCAGTGCTTGATTGCCACCTGCTCTGGAGTGCAGAGGTCTCGGAAACAGTGTCTCCTTGTGGGAAAAGAGGAGTATTTTTGAGTGCCTACCATCTACTCATAGTTTACTCACCAGTGTAACACACACACACACACACACACACACACACACACACACAGCTTCTTTTGGATGTGCCAGATGAGACTTCCCAGTGAGGAAGAACTCCAGTGCAGGGTTAGGGATGATCCATTTCTAAGTTACTCAGGTGATGTCCAATTCTGGCTCTTTCATTTCTAGTGAAGGGACCAGAATCAGATCCCTAAATCTCTTTCCTCGTCGGCAATGAGTGTGTAATGCTCCTCTCATCACAAGGTTCCGATGTGCCGAGGATCAAACAACACACCGCTTAGATGCCTGGTGCACATCACGTGCTCGGTAACAGTAGGAATTATTCTTTTCTGAGGGAGGGAAGGATGATGCATTTAATTGGGCACTGTTGTAAGCTGTGCACTTCCTCAGGAGCATTCACAATCACCACCTCGCTGGATCCACACCACACCCCCGAGGTAGGTGGCATCCTCCCGACCTCGCAGGTGAGGCGTCTGGCTCATGGAGGTGTGGGGTGTGCCCGGGACCACACAGTGTGCAAATGGCAGAATGTCTGATCATTCCGGAGCCAGAGTGGCCTCCTGAAGGGGGCTCGGCTGTTCTTTTACCGGGGAAAGGAACAATCAATACCTCTGCGGGATTACTGCTGGAGAGAATCCTGATGTGAGCACAGAGTTTCTGGGAAAAAGAAATTGGCAAAGCTCGCTGTCAACAATCAGAAGACGATCAACAGGAGGAGAGTACTCTGAGGAAGCATTTTTAAAAATATCTTCTTTGAAACAGAGCTGATTTCCCTAGACAAACGCAGAGCGAAATTCGTATAATTATCTATGCATGCACCCCTGCCATCTTCTATATTTTTAGACAGTGCGTTTTTAAAGAAAAAAGACAGAGGCACCATTATTCACATTTTAGCAAGCTGAAAAATCTCTCTCCCCTTGCTTCTCTGTTACAGTCATCAGCACAGCATGCTATGATGAATTTTAGGAGTCGGTTAACATGCATCTTAAAAAAATAGTGGAAGAAATGTTTACTGTTTCTTGGTGCTTGTTCATGTGAAGATATAATCAATTGCTTCCTGATTCTTTGCTCCAGCAAAGAGTAGGAACATGAACTCGCAGGGACAGACGTGCCTGGACATCATTGCCTACTGTTCCCCGCACCGATACCACCTGGACAGCCAACTCCTCTTCCCAAGGCCCGTGTAGATTCTATGTCTCCAAAGAGGGAAAACTACATCTCACTATCCGTTTGCCTAGACTTCCTTGGAAATGTTGAGGTGAATATGCAGGGTGGTTGGAGAGGACCAGTCATGCTGGGCACATGGTAGGGTCCTAGATTTCATGTAACCGTGTATGCCCACCACAGAGTGGGCTAAGGACACATGTTCATTCGCACGTGTTGAACTCATTGTTTCCCTCCATCACCCCGTCGAAAGCCCCAGAGTGGTAAACACCCTTCTTCCAAACCCACAGAAACCCTTAGACACATTGCCAGCTGTGTTTGGAACTGTCCAGCAGGCGGAAGCAAGCTTTTGTACGTTGTGAAGCGTTAACCTGTTGGATACTCATTCCTGGGGACCTCAGGAAAACCAGTAGAGTGAGAGCAGCTGGTCTGTGCCTTCTTGCCAGGGAGACCCAGGCCCAGCCTCAGTGGAATCATGAGGCCAGTGAGAAAGGACCTGTGTGAGGCAACCTTGGAGACGCAGGAGGGTGACCAGAAACCAAGATTTTCCACGGGACTCAATGAGGCAAAGGGTATAAAACAAATTTTACAATATAATCTCATTCAAACAATAAACATATATTTTGAAACAACACCAGAAGGAAATGTATGAAATTGCAAATTTTTGAGCTTTTTTTTTTTTCTCGCCTGACTATTAGGAATACAGGTGATTTTCTTGTGTGTGTATGTTTGTGATGCAGACCTATGGTTTCCCAAATTTTCTGCATTAAGCATATACTATGGTCATAATGATTTTAAAAATTGTTTTAAAAATTGCAAATGATCCACATCAGCCTCTGAGCTGGAGCCAAGGGAGTCCAATAAACACAGAGTCATTCCCCAGGCTCCCCTGTGCCCCTCCGTTGGCTTCACTGTAACCAAGGAAATGGAGCTTTAAACTGTGCGCATCATCAAGCACTTAGTCATTGGACCACAGAGTTTTTAGGGGTGTGGATGTAAGTGACTGCCTTTGTCAGAGCAGCCTGAGAAGCAGACACAGCTTCCTTTACCCCTTGTCTCCTCTCTCACCCTCTCCGAGCAGGGTGGCTGTCCTTGGACCACTGTCCTCCCTGGAGGTCCAGGGGGAGTAAAACTACACACCAAGGTCGATAGCAAAGGAATGGGGACTTGGGGGAATTGGCCTGATTACATGCCAACATGCAGAACGAGATGCAGAATGAGAGCCACACTGCGGACAAGGCAAGTGTGGCTCTGATCCCAGCTTGGCAACCATATTTAGCCTTTGGGCGAGTTACTTAGTCTCACCTGGCCTCGCATTCCTCATCTGTTCAGGGATCCTTAGGCATTGTTGAAAGTGTGCAGAACAGCCCTAACCAGTTTGGCTCAGTGGATAGAGCGTTGGCCTGTCGACTGAAAGGTCCCAGGTTCAATTCCGGTCAAGGGCATGTACCTTGGTTGCGGGCACGTCCCCACTAGGAGGTGTGCAGGAAGCAGCTGATCGAAGTTTCTAACTCTCTATCCCTCTCTCTTCCTCTCTGTAAGAAATCAATAAAAATAAATATATTCTTTTAAAAAAGAAATTGTACCGAACACTGATTCCTCCTCAGAGCAGGAACTGGAAAAAAATTTCAGCTGTGACTCAGAAACACAAGCTTGGTAACCGTGGAATGGAAATAAAGCGTGTGCCTTTATTTCTCCTTAAAATGAAAGAAAACCAAAACCCCACCCTCTCACACGCCCCAGGTACAGTTGTACAAATTCCTTTGATGTTTCCAAGTAAAGCCAGAATGTCAGGAACTTTGACGCCTCTGTTGTCGGGCTTGGTAGCCACAAAGCACACGTGGCTGTTGAAACGTGGCTCGTCTGAACTGAGATGCGCTGGAGTGTAAAACACACCCCATTCCAAAGATTTGGCGTGAATAAATATGTAACATGCCATTCACATTTTGCATTGGATAGATGTTAAATTTATATTATATTGGTCATCATGATTTAAATGTATCATGAAAAACATCTTCACCTGTTAACTTTTACTGTGCTATACTTGAAAATTTAAAATTATTCGTGTGGCTGGCGTTATGCTTCTCGTAGACAGTGTTGATCGAGATTTCCTTTCTGGGGATAGTCTCTCTGTCTGTAAGGCCTTTCATCCACTGCCTGCATGATGCGAGAACTATGTGAGGTGCATTGCAACACAGAGGTAGGGTTGAAGGTAGTCTACCACCCTAGCCCTCACTGGGTTGTGGCTGGCTATGATTTAAGCCACTTTCTCTTTTTCCTTCCCTCCATCTTCCTCTTCTTCCTTGCTCATTCCTCTTTTTCTTTTTCTGTAAAATCTCCTACACCAAAGCGGCCGGCCATTGCTGAGCTCTAATAAGAGTGAGGTGTGGGCCAGATAATTAGCTACTGTTTTACTTCACTCATCATTAGCAACTGATTTACTGGGAAAGCTTTACTCCAGGAAAAATCATTACCTGCCAGTGTGATGTGACTCGTAGTCAGGTTTTGCCGCCCAGAATACTTCCAATGTGCTTTAAGTAACAGTGCTCTGATTTTTCTTTGCAAAACAGATCAATACCTTTGTTTGTGTCAGTCACAGTGCCCTACCCTCGTCCCCTCCCCACTGGGCATTCAGGACAACCCAACGCCCTTTCCCAGAGCTTGAATCTCAAGAGGAATGGCACACCTTAGGAATGGAGGTGTAACTAGGCCATGTGGATATCAGTCTCCTGCTACTGGATTCTTAGAGCTGTCTTGATACTGTGCCTGATTGATTTCCAATTCTTCTTTCAATCCGACGAGCTACCCAGTAGCCTTGAAATAACTTCCTTTTGCATTTAAGCTACAAAGAATCATTTTCTTTTTAAAAACATATTTTTGTATTGATTTCAGAGAGGAAGGGAGAGGGAATGATAGAAATATCAATGATGAGACTCATTGATCAGCTGCCTCCTGTACGCCCCCTACTGGGGATCAAGCCCACAACCCAGGCATGTGCCCTGACCTGCAAGGAACCATGACCTCTTGGTTCATAGGTCTACTCTCAACCTCTGAGCCACACCAGCCGAGCAGGAGTCATTTTCTATTCTTTGAAGCCACAGCCCTCTTTGTTACTATCCTGATTTTGCAAAACAGTGAAACACTGTACTGTAAAAAGTATTTAAGGACCTTTGTCCCTGGCTGCAAATATTAGTGTCAACAGGAATAAGAAAGAATAAATTGTTGAAATATAGCCCTCAACGTTGTCATTGTAAAAACTACAATGAACCTGATGCCAGGCTAGCTCAATTGAGGACAGAGCTGAGACCCACCAATGCCTGGCAGACCTCACCTCCATGCCATAGGGTGGAGCTCTGGGAACTGAGAGCTAAGGGAATGATGGCCTGGATTTCCCCAACCTTTCGGTACAGTGAGTCCTCACTCAAGCAAAATAAGTTATCAACATCAAAACTCGATTTTATAAAGGACAGCTTGAAAAGAAAGAAACATCAATTGGGCTATCAGCTGTTTAATGTATAAACATTTCTAGGACACCCTGTATATGAAACTTCAATTATTCTTTGTTATTCAAGCAGAATACTGGGGGTTTCACCTGGTTAATTGAGATTTGAGGTAAAGGAGGGCTTTCTTTTCTCCCCAAAGTTGCCCAACTTTCCTCTTGTTCTGAGGGTTTAAAGACTTGGTCATGATCCCTCACTAATGCTAATTGTTACTCAATACAAATATCTGTAGCATTTTATGATGGGAATAGGAGAGTTAATATAAGTAGCTAACAATTTTTGCAGCTGTGAGCAGCGAGCTTGCTATTAATAAAATGTCTTGCATTTGCAAAATAAGTTATCAAGAAATCGGTTGTTTCTTCATGAACTCTACACTTGTAAATGTTGTATTTATTAGAGAGGATGCTTCCAACGAGGGAGAAAGGAGTCAAGGATAGAGATGACTGTCTTGATGTATGTAACCAATGGAAGAAATACTCTTCCCTTATTGATTATTTATTGCATCCTGAGTTTTAGGCACTGAACTAAGGTTTTTCATTTATTATTTTTAATTCATTTATTTACAACAACCCTAAGATTAGATATCATTATCTCAATTTTACAAATAAGAAGGCTGAAACCAAAATAATTAAGTAATCTGACTAAGGTCACCCAATTAAGAAATGGCAAATCAAGGTTTCAAACTCCCAACAAAATCTGATTTCAAATCCTAGTTCATTTTAGCACATCTTCCCGTTTCATTGCTATTGTTGCTGTTCAAGAAAATAAATTTTAGTTAATTTAAAAAACACCTTAACTTTGGCTAAACATAACCTGTTTCTTAGATTAGCCTTCAATGATATGTGAACGGAGTTAAAGAAACAGGCCCCTCCCTTATCAAAGATAGGGACACTAAGCCAACAAACAAGTGGTATGTTAGGTACCATCTCTTTTTGGCACAGACACCACACACTTGTCTTATTCTCCCAGGTCCTGCTGCCTAAAGTTTCTGGATCCAGGCACACTGTCTCCTTAAGGCATCATGTGACTTACTGGCTGTCCTTCCTCACAGTAGGTCTGAACAAACTCTGCCTCTAGCTTCATTCTGCCATGTTTCTCCCTGAGGTGAGCTAAAGTTGAAAGAAACTTACTGGCCAGGCTGATGTGGCTCAGCAGTTGATCATCAACCTACGAACCAGGAGATCATGGTTCGATTCCTGGTCAGGGCACATGCCTGGGTTGCAGGCTCGATCCCTAGTATGGGGCATGCAGGAGGCAGCAGATCAATGATTCTCTCTCATCATTGATGTTTCTATCTCCCTCTCCCTTCCTCTGTGAAATGAATAAAAATATACATAAAAAAGAAAGAAAGAAACTTATTTATTCTACAGGCTACCACTGCCCTGCAGTCCCAAGTTTCTAAACTTTTCATGACTGGATCCCATCCTTTGAAATATTTCAACAACTACATAACTTTATTATTCTCTGGCTCTTCATGCAGGATAAACCACCTCACAAAGTCACTCATTTGTGACTGTCAACCAAACACCTAAAATAATATAAAATACAAGATAAGGTTATACGATTATTACCTAAAAAGTCATGGATGGATTTATTAACTCCAAGGCTGGCCATTTCTGGCTTTGCCTGTTGTCCCAGAATCTTTCTGAGGCTACTTTCTGATATTGTATCTGCAACTACCCCACAGGGATGGCAACCACTGCTCATCGAGTCCACTCCCATTTCTACAACTCTGGATTACAGAAGGAGAAAGTTGGCAGAATTCATTTCTTCCTCACTATTTTCATATGGTGAACATCTCCATTCTCAGGCCAGCAATAGAAGGTCTACCACGTACTTCTTGTCTTAAGTCTTGGATGCTTACAGAGAAAGGGTGGGGAGGAGGGAGACTGAAGAAAAATGGATTTCAGCCCTGGCCAGTTTCTCAGTGGTTAGAGCGCCAGCCCCAAGGGTCTAGGCTTTGATTCCATAAAGGGCATGTACTTTGGTTGAAGGTACGATCCCCCACCCAGGTCAGGGCTGGTTCGGGAGGCAAACAATCAATGTGTCTCACTCACATCAATGTTTCTCTCTCTCTCTCTCTCTTTCTCTCTCTCTCTCTCTCTCTCTCTCTCTCTCTCTCTCTCTCTTTTCTCTCCCTTTCACTCTCTCTAAAAATCAATGGAAAAAATGTCCTCAGGTGAGGATTAACAACAACAAGAAAACATTGTTTTGGCCTTATTTTTAAAAAATGGATTCCACAGAAAAGTTTGTGGATAATCATGGAGTGGAATAAAAAAGGCAAAAGTATAAAGATTTGAGTCAAAGAGTAGAATAAGTTATCTTTATCAGTGATAGTCTCTCTTCTTCTGAACCTTTTATTTTTTATTTTTTATAGGGAAATATTTTCTGAAACTACAAAATACATATTATGCTATGCCCCATGGTAGTCTATATCTATTCCAGTTCTATGAATCTGATAAAATTGAAAATTTAAATCTGTTTCTAAAGGAAGCACTGAGCACTACCCTGAAATATCAAGCATACGACATGTATAGTTCTGCAGCTAGATATGCCATTTAAAATCTTTCAGCAAGAAATTCCAAAAGCCAAATGAATTCAGCCCTAGACATCTCACAGTTTATTTGGAAAATAACCCTTTGACTGGCAGTTGAATAGGAAGAACGTGGAAGCCCCGTGGTTAAATGGAGGGAAACATGAGATTGTTCTACAGTGGGGGCCAGCTGCAGGGAGCAGATGTTCTGAAAATTTCTAAGTCAGATAACCTCTACCCTTTTGCTTCGTGGACAGTAAATAAAGACGACGATCTCTTCCCGTTGCTAGCTTTGTGACCTCGACAGGATGTTTAACTTCTCTAACAATCAGTTTCATCAACTATAAAAATGAGCATAATTATTTTTGCCTCATAGGACCGTGGTTAGGATGGAGCAAGGTGATGCATATAAATGAACTAGCTTAGTCCCTGGCATGATAGGTGCTTAATGAATGTTAGATTATTTTCTTCTTAATTTGAGAATATCTAACATTTCTGTTTGAAAAAGAGCCCTGATTTTAACTACAAATATCATTGCAGCCAACTTGTGAGTTGAGAGGAGAGCTCAGATGAAAACTCCAATCACACTTCTCATCACACACTCATTGGGTTTGAAACTGGCAGCCAGTCAGATGTGGAATTTTAATTTTCTGAGATTCAGTCGTGGGGAGTTGTTTTTCCCTGACAGGATTGTGTGAGTAGGAAATAAACTCTGTACAACACCTGACACCACACTAGCATTGACACCGTGCCTGTGCGTGTGGAGGTGTGTCTTATTGGAGAGATTGTTGCCAGCTGCTGAGGCTATACTCTTAAATAATATTCTAGAATCATTATTTTGTCTCTCATACTTAGGTCTACAGTCCACCTGGTATTGATTGTTGCTTATGGTATGAAAAAGGGAATGTATGATAACTATGGATTATAACATAAAACCAGCAGGGATACTCAAGACGAGCTCATTCTACAGTAGCTTCTTCTTGGACCTTGGGACACTCTCATGACCTTGACCCTACACAATTACTGGGGTTACATTGCACTCCGTTTTTCTTCCTTCCTACTGCCTGTCTCAAGTTCTCCTTCCCACTCTTTGCTGTGTGTGCAGACACATCCACTAAGGAAAGAGGCTGCCTATCTGTCTTCCTAAAACCTATCTATATTTATAAGAGGCTAACATGCAAAGTGTCCCCTCGGGAGGCCAGGAGTTTGGTCACTCACTATGACATACACTGACCACCAGGGGGCAGTGTGGAATGAAGGAAGGCCCCAATCGGCCCTGATCACCGGTCAGGCCTAGGGACCCTACCCGTGCACAAATTTCGTGCACCGGACCTCTAGTCTATATATATAAGACGCGACTAAACGGCAGAGCAACCGATCAACCAAACAACCGGTCATTATGATGTGCGCTGACAACCAAGGGGCATGCGCAGAGTAAGGCGGACATTGGCAGCAGGCTGCAGAGTGCAGAACATGGTGGGTGGCGGCCACAGCGGGATGGTGGAGCAGGTGAGCGGGGGTGCCAGACCAAGGCAGGGTGCCAGTCACTGTCATCGGGGCAAGCCTCTGGTGGTTATTGAAAATTCTTTGCTCCCACATGTCGTCGTCCCACCCAACGCTCGCACCTGTTGCCGGTGCCGGCCCCGCTTGCACCTGCTGCCAGCGCTGGAGCTGCCGCTCGCACCTGCTGCATGCCGTCAGCGAGTACAAGTGGGGCTGGCACCATCAGTGCATGGGAGCAGCGGCAGTGGGAGTGGGGCTGTCAGCAGACAGGGGATTAAGGGCTGCAGCGGGAGGGGCTGGGCAGGGGCGAAGAAGATGGGCTGAGACCCACCCCTGTGCCCACCGTAGCCTTGCTGCCCACAATTTCTTTCAAGGTGCACGAATTTGTGCACTGGGCTCCTAATACTTTATAAAGGATGCTCTTGGAGAATCCCTAAAGGGCCGGAATGTAAGTGGAAAATCACAGGAGGAAGAACCACACTCCCTACCTCTCTTCCTAACCTTCTGTTTTTATAGGCTTGGCAGGGAAGGAGATAGCTTTGCAGCGGTTTTCAACCTGTGGGTCGCGACCATTGTAAAACACATATAGCATATCAGATATTTACATTATGATTCATAACAGTAGCAAAATTACAGTTATGAAGTAGCAATGAAAATAATTTTATGGTTGGAGGTCACCACAACATGAACTGTATTAAAGGGTCGCAGCATTAGGAAGGTTGAGAACCACTGGCTTAGAGACTTCTGTGAGGATCTGTGCTCTGATTACAGTTTAATCTATTATGCCTTTTTCCCCTAAGCTTTGGGTCTCACTTCTCAATTCTTAGGCAACCAGACAAGAGCCAGAGATCAATCTCCCATCACACTGAGGTGGACATGCAGGGGAGAGAGGGCAATACAAAGAGAGCGCTGGGGTCCAAACATTATGGTGGCCATTTGACGATTTTATCTGCTCACATGCTTAGAGAAATAAGGAAGGACAGCGCTCCCTGCAGTACAGAGTTCCTGGTGCCCAGAGGACTTCAGTGACTTGGACTGTGACATTCAGAGTGCATGTCTTATAAGAGGCTCTCCATCACCCCGAAAATGAAAAAAATTCTCACAGCTGAGCAGCTGGCGATAATGTTCATTAAAAAACAGCTAAAGCAGTCTCTGTGTTATCAAAGAGCCACATGGCACCTGGAAAAATAGCATTTTGATATTTTAGGGGGAAAAAGTAAAACAAAAGTTAAAAGGAAAAAGAACTCTTCTATCTCAAAAGACACAGATTTCCCAATTCTGAGAATGTGAATTACAGCCAATTTATAAAGTCCTTTGAAATTAACAGGTTATATTAGCAAAGCTGAGACATCCTTATCTAAAAGTGAGCAAGAACAGCCTCATTACAATGGAAAAACAAAACCAAAAAAAACCTCTAAAGCATGCTGTGGCCCGAGACAAAGAAAAACCAAGGTCTTTGCATAATATTGTTCCAGGATGAGCTCATTATATATTTTCGTAAGGAACTTGGAATTGGGGCCAACAAGTCAGATTTTCTTGGGTTGCACAACACGTAAATGGGGAATTTAAAGCTGTGGGTGCCCAGGATGTTTGCTAAGAAGCAGGAAAAGATCAGGGATAATAAATAACAATATTGGAGACATACAGAGAGAAGAATAGTTGGGATGGGAGGTGGACAAAGAAAAAGGTTTCAGGGTTTCTCTGGTTTCTGATTTCATCCCTTCTCAAGTCCAGTTGCCTTCCATTCTGTGTGTCATGAAGTACACATTGATTTCAGAGCCACCTTTTTAATGAGCTGCCTGGCATTGGGTTTTTTTTACCTTCCACCAAGAATTCTGTCTACAGCAAGTCTTGGGAAATTAGCCAATAAGTAGAGAGGCTGTTTCTGGGCATAGAACTCTGACACAAGACAGCACTTCACAGATGACCTGCCCTCTGTCGAAAGGGTGCTGATGAAATTGCATAAAATTCTTGAACATCGAGTTATAAATCAGAGAAGCACATCAGACTGGATGTGTTGTGCCCTTGGAGGAGGTCAAGGATAGACTTGAGCTGCATCTTGAAGCAGCTGGGGTGTGTGATTTAACTACTCCATCACACCAAAGGTCTTGTAACCTGGAGCCAGCAGGACAGTCCTGGTTTAAAATATCATGCTAACATCAGCCTAGATATGGCCACAGTGCTCCCCAAGAATGTATGTTCATCCTTACTCAGGGTAGCAGAACTAGAACTTTTTCCAGACTCTCGCTTACCAGTGGTCCAGTGATGAGGAGATTTTAATACATGTGTCACAGGCCCAAAGGGACAATTGCTTTTGTTGTTGTTGTTGTTGTTGATCCTCATCCGAGGATATTTTTCCATTAATTTTAGGAAGAGTGGAAGAGAGAGAAACAGTCTATGTGAGAGAAACACATTGATTGGTTGCCTCCTGCAGGCCAATGCTCTATCCACTGAGCCAAACCGGCTAGGGTGGGACAATAGCTTTTCATCCAAATTCATAAAGCCCTAATGATGTTAACATCAAGGACCATATTGATAATGCCATGAAATATAAGTAAAATTTTTAAGTCGCTTACATTTTTCTAATTATATGACCATGAATAAATTGCTTAAACCCTCTGCGTCTCTATGTACTTATGGTTATTGTCAATATTAAATAAATTTGCCAATATAAAGTGCTTAGTATAGTGCCTGGCACACCGGTCATTATTTTTACTAGAAGTACCTTGCTGCCCCCACCGTTGTCTTCATTTCAGATGAACTCTCTCCTGTCCAAATATTTGAGACGCCACCCTGGCCTTTAGAGATTCATCACTTTGGGTTATCAAATAATCCCTACTGAAAGGCAGAAAGTTCTAGTAGGAAATATTAAATAATACCTAGTGGTCATTCCAACCTTTCATGAAATAGTTTTCAATGTAAATTCTTTCCTCCTAATATGTTTGAATGGTTAATCTCATCTAACCATCCGACTCCTGAGAGAGGTACAGATTGGGAGGACTGACCTGGGAGTGGGCTCATGTTACAAGGCTCCCTGATTCTCTATCCTCACCGGGCAAATGAGCTGGTCTCATTAGATACTCAGACTCCAGAATCTTAGAACAGGTGCCTTCTATCAGGTACATGGATTTTTTCTGCCATCTAGTGGTGTCGTTGAGGACAACAGTCTTGATCTGAGCAAAGAAGGCATTTGTACCACTCTGGACAGTGCGTAAGAACCTCACTGGCCTCTCTAAGCTTGATTTCTCCAGGTACCTCATATAAATGGAATCATGGCTCCACAGGTGTGAAACTGTGTCCACACTCATCAAGTTTTATACATGAAATATTTTTGTATATCAGTTACACTTTATAAAGCCATTAAAACAACACAGCTCACTGGCTCCCAGGCATCTTCTTCAGCTTACACTTACCTGAAATCCTCAATGAGGCAGGAAGGAAATCAGAGGCTTGGATCTGCAGGGAGGATCGAGCCCCAACCTGGCTGTTTGAAGACCAGTAACTCAGCCACTGATTCTCTGGGTGGCCTCAGCCCTGTCACTTCTCTCTCCCAACCTATTTTCTCCTCTTTCAGATGAATCGCACTGGCTGGTCCCTGCTAGCTCTAATATTCTGGCATTTTATTGTCCTTCAGATTGTAACTCTTTGTTTAAAGAAACATATATAGAAAAATTATAACAATTAATTAATTTACTATTGTCTAGGACACCTTTTTCATCTCATAGCACACATAAACTAATTAATAAAATTCTGCGGCACCACCAACATAAACTAATTAATAAAATTCTGCAGCACCATCAAAATATATTTTTTTGCTGATTTGATAGAAATATAGATTTAGTTTCTATTCCTTCAACTCTGATGGCTAGTGTTGTGTTGACTGTTGTCATTTTTTTAATTGACAATCTAAGGGAAAAAAGATCAGTGCCCCCTGAGTAAATAGATATTGCATATTTTAAAAATTCTTGTGGCCTTAACTGGTTTGGCTCAGTGGATAGAGCGTCAGACTGCAGACTAAAGGGTCCCAGGTTCAATTCCAGTCAAGGGCACATGCCCAGTTGCAAGCTCGATCCCCAGTTGGGGCATGCAGGAGGCAGCCGGTCAATGATTCTCTCTCATCATTGATGTTTCTATCTCTCTCCCTTCCTGTCTGAAATCAATAAAAATATATTTTAAATTCCTGCGGCACACCAGTTGAAAATAGCTGCTCTCGGACAACAGTGATAAGGTGGATAAGTATAATGTTTCTGACATCATCTTCCTCTTGGGGAAGCTCTTCCTTCTTAATTGCCTTGTAAAGACTGTGACTTATTGATTCAATTACTCTAAAGTCCTTAAGTTAAATGCAAATAACAGTGAGCAAGTGATTTGTTTCTAATACTCATATATTTCTTGATGAATGCCAGAAATGCTTTACTCACAGTAATACACAGTTACTTATTCATTTGTGGGATTTATTTAATCCAGAATTTTGCCATGACACAGCACTGGCTTAGTCCCTCCCAAATAAGACTACCATATATTCTTTAACATTCTGCCTGCTTCTAAAATCTCTACTTTCCCTTCGTCATTATTCTATCTAATATTTAAGATAGAGAAATCTGAAAAAAATTGACTCCCTACATATCCCACTGGCTTCCCATGGCCACCATCATCCAGTCCAAACCTGCAGCACGCCACCAAAGTATCCCTTGATTGGGCCTCTCAGGGACACCTGTTTATTGCTTCCTTGGCATCCCCACCCCCACCAGCTGCAGCACCCTGAATTTTCTTTGGAAAATATCTCCATACTATTGCTTGAGTAGTCTTGACCTGCCTTCCAAGAACAGAGTGACTCTTTATTGCCTTAGGCCAATGGTCGGCAAACTCATTAGTCAACAGAGCCAAATATCAACAGTACGATTGAAATTTCTTTTGAGACCCAAATTTTTTTAACTTAAACTATATAGGTAGGTACATTGTTATTAACTTAATTAGGGTACTCCTAAGGCTTAGGAAGAGCCACACTCAAGGGGCCAAAGAGCCACATGTGGCTTGTGAGCCGCAGTTTGCCAACCACGGCCTTAGGCCATTCAAATGACTCCTTGCCTAGTCACAGTGATTGATTCAGGGGTGGACATATGATCCAGGCTGAGTCAATGAGATTTCTGTGGAGACTTCTAAGAATTAGACTCCATCTAATCCCTTCTGGATGCAAGCTAGACATAGTAGCCAGAGAAACTGATGGATCCATCTTGGAATCACAGGGGAGAGTCCTAGAAATTGAAGTGAGCATCAAGAAAGAAGAGCAAGAAATAGAGAAAAAAGTGAATCCTGATCACATCATTGGAGCTCTGAATCAAGCCTCACCTGAAGCTAGCATTGCCTTTTTCCTCCATTAACCAATAAAGCTCATTTATTTAAGGCAGCTTGAATTGGGTTTTCTGTATTTTGAAATTATAGTCATAATAATAACAATAATGATAAGGAAAACATATAGGCCCCCATGCAAGCTTTCCATATATTTTGCATTAGTCCTCATAGATTCTTGTCTTCTGATATCACCAAACTAAAGGAGCATATTCAGACTGAAGGGACAGTGTAGGCAAAGGCACAGCAGCTTGGATCAAATTCTGGGGGTGCTGACTTGGTCATTAATGTTGGACCTGAGCGTGGGGGAGAAGACAGAGGCAAAGGTGACCCCAGGGGACAGACATGAGTCACTTTGGGACTGCTACTGCCATTAACTAGGAGAATAAATGAGTTTGGGAAAGGGGACAAGGTTCAGTCTAGAACAGTGGTTCTTAACCTTCCTAATGCTGCGACCCTTTAATACAGTTCCTCATGTTGTGGTGACCCCCAACCATAAAATTATTTTCGTTGCTACTTCATAACTGTAATTTTGCTACTGTTATGAATCGTAATGTAAATATCTGATATGCAGGATGTATTTTCATTGTTACAAATTGAACATAATTAAAGCATAGTGATTAATCACAAAAACAATATGTAATTATATATGTGTTTTCCGATGGTCTTAGGCGACCCCTGTGAAAGGGTCATTCAACTGCTGGTCTAGAACGATTGGAATTTGAGGAGAATTATCATAGCACACTGCAAAAGGCATTGTCCTATCTACCATCCCCAGGAAACTGGCAGGTCCATAAGAGCAGGGACTGTGTTCACCTTCAGTCTACCCTCCTCCCCCCCAGAAACCCCCGAGGGCTGTCTGTCCAAATAATGAAGAAATAAATAAATGAAAGCTAAATTCTCTAAAATTAGAGAACATTTAAGTCTCTTCTGTGGGCCTGATGCTGAAGTGTTTCAAAAGTTCTGAAAAGTCAGTGATGCCTGTTGGTAGGAACAGAGGCAGCGCTGTCAGGGAAGAGGCAGCACTGAAGCTGCATCTTGAAGATAAAAGTGGATCAAGGGAGTAGGCTTCTAGGCTGGGAGAGGGGCTCAAGCAAAGGAGTTCCTGCATCCCTCTTCGACTGGGGAGCACCACTATATTCTCTCCAAATAACTGGAGAGAAAGCTAGAGTGAAGCAACCAACAAGGGTTCCCACCTCACCTGACAACTGATGACCCATCCCAGTGGCTGAGACGGAAAGGAGACCAGGGAGGGGCTGTGCTTACAGAAATAGGTCACAGAAAATTCAACACAAATAAAAGGGGATGATTAACAGCAAGTTTCTCAGTCCTACTGCTAGGTCGGGAGACCATTTGGTGTGTCTCAATTGAAATCCAAGGAATAGGAGATGAGGCAGCTGGCATTGATGTTTTCGCCTTTTTTTTCTTCCTGATTACATAACAAGATGGAGAGAAAGAAGAGGGGACTTTGAACCATTCTGATAAACAAAATCCAGAAGCTAACGGCATAGTTTTGTTCTTATCGCTAGAGGAATTTTCCAGAGGAAAAGTTACACAGAAAATTTCTATTTAAAAAGAGGAAGCGATTATTTATCATAATTGTTTCCAATTTAAGGGGGGGAAAAAAATCTTCAAAAGGGATGTATGACTTCTGAGCTAGTTGTTTCATATGCATTTAAAACAGAAAATAAGGCACAACCGAAAGCAGTTCTCTGTCAACTGTTGGGATTTGCCTGAGAATGATCAAAGGGCCCTTCCTCTGTTTTTATCAGTCTGCTCTCAAAGGGCTCTCGGTGCAGGCAGTGCCTGCTCTAGCATCACTGTTTACACTTCCACCCAATTAGCTCTCCTGGCTGTTTTTAGGAATTTCTTAGCCGTCCACAAGGAAGTACTCTCAGACATTAGCAAATCCATTCAAATCTTATTCAACTGGCAGCAGGTGACTTGGTGATGATCTTGTACCCCTTGTTTCCTAATTCTGTGAGGAGTGCTGCTGCTGAGCTTCATTACTTCCACGGGGAAACCGGTCTGGGACGGCGAGACCCATGAAAACAGGCTCTCACCCTCATCATGCAGTTTCCACCTTCTGAGGTTTGGGTTGGGGAGGAATATAGGGGGCCCCCTGGGGGCAGAGCTCATAAGCTGAACCTGTGCCAGTGACAGGTGTCCTAATGCACATCTTGTTAGCCTATAATTAAGTCACTGCCCCTTCCTTAGGCAATAATCTGTTTTCCTAAATACTCCCAGTTTATAAGGGCCACAAACAAGGAATTTAACAGCTTAGCCAGAGGGGAGGTCACCAGCACCACCCAGGCCAGGCCTTTAGCTATAATCTTACTTCCCCATTCTAACTGACTTAGGTAGGGCTGCAAAAGCCCGCAGTAAGGAAACAAAGAATTTAGAAATCTATGTAAGGAGTAATCTTATTGTATAAGTTGTTCAGGCTTTGGATCTTCGAGTCCCCTGAGCCAGCAGTGCTGCTTTAAATAAAGGGTTTTTCCTGAATCTTCGGGTACTCGTTGTGTATTTTTTAGTCGCCTGGTAAATTCTGCAACAGGGTGACCCGATTAGATTTATCCAAGGGAATAATGAGATGGCTGTGGCCTTGTACTCTGGAAATGTGCTCATGTTTTTGCATTTTCATGTGAACACTATATGGTAGAGCAGGGGGTGGCATGGAATAGTGGATGAAACATAGACCTGGGTGCCATGAAATCTGAGAGGCAAATTCTAGTATGAGTTGACTAAATAATTTAACCTTTCTAAGCTTCTATAAAATAGGATAGTTCTATCCATTCCAAGAGAGTGCTGAGGATTAAATAAGATCATATATATCAAACACCTCCTATAGATGACACACGGTATGGGTTCAATGAATTGATCAGGGAGGGGTGCTGCTGGTAGTAGTACTATTATTGCTTTTTAAATATTCATTCAATGAAAGAACATGTAAGTGGGATAACATTATAAATTATCTATGATGACTGCAAATGGTTACAGTAGGAATAATATATTTTTAATCCTCATGCAAGGATATGTTTACTGATTTTAGAGCAAGGAAAGGAGAGAGAGAGAGAGAGAGAAACAGAGAGAGAGAGAGAGAGAAACATCTATATGAGAGAGATACATGGGTTGGTTGCCTCTCGTGTGTGCCCCAATTGGGACTGAACCAGCAACCTAGGTATGTGCCCTGACCAGGGATTGAACTCACAACCTTTTGGTGTAGGAGGTGACACTACAACCAACTGAGCCACACTGATCAGGGCATGGGATAATTAATATTATAATATGTAATATGAAATTGACATTTTTAAATGTGGGTTATTTTTATTGTTCTATCAAAGCTAATTAATATATGCTCATTTTCAAATACTTAAATGATACAATTGTATAAAGTGGGAAATAAAAGTTCCTTATAATTTTTTACTTTCCTGCTCTGAGATATGGTGATTATCCTTTCAAATTTGTTTTTGGGTACATATAAAAATAGTGCTAGAAAAAAATAAAAGATTTTTCACTCAGTAGTAGGATTTGACCTTGATGTAAGGGTGGACCATTTTATCTCTAGGTCTTTATCTTTGGGGTAGAGCCCATTGGGAACTTTGTATTTTTGTCCCACTTTGTAGATTAATAGCAAATTAGGCTTTCAGATTACTCTAACAGAAGGGCTGTGAATTGTCTAATATAAAATAATGTTGAAAAGCATCAATATTTCCTGTCGGACTTCACTACTAAAGTAATGTCTTTTGTTGAGGGATAATTTTGAAATATAAAAACATGACTTTCAAATAAATATATAATAAGGACATGCCAATGATTTGATTCAATTATTAATAAATGAAGGAATCAATCAGATGATACACCTGGTTCAAAGTAGAATTCAAGAAACATAAATTTAAACAGTTATTCAAAGAAATGCTGAAATGAATGTGTTAATAAATACAAAACTGCTTAATGCTCTTCAGGTTCCCTGAAACCTTTGGAGTTTAGATTTCTGATCAGACAGAAATCTAAAACTTAACATATAAAATCATAGCATCCATGATCCCATAAGATAATAAAGAGCAAAGTTAAACACAGATGCATTCTCTTAGTTAAATAATACTTGGATGAGACCTTTTAACAATGACCTAGTCTGACTTTGAAAGGACATGCTGTCATATTTGCCTTTATTTTTAAGTTTTATATGTTAATTATTCTCAATATTTAAGTTTGTTCTTGGTCTTTATGGTCATGGTGTCCCTATTATCTTTTGACCCACAAAATCTTTTTACTTCCTATTACTTTAATTTCCTTTTCATGTCTTTCAGAATAAAACACACACACACACACACACACACACACACACACACACTTTTATAAAGAAACCAAATCTTAAATTTTTTTACTTTTTTAAAAGAAATAGATATGTTCAATGGCATGAGGAGACTGGTTCCTTGTCACTAGCCAGGTCAATTTTATCTTCCATTCTGGAGCAGATTCCACTAAAACATAGTAATTATATTGAATTATATTAAAAAGATTCCTATTCTATGACTCTTTTTGCACATTTCTCTAAATTTTAAGCCTAGAATAAATTTCTCTTGTGTTTTCTTGCACCCCCAAAACCATAAAAGGTATCTCTTATGTGCCCTAATGTACTTGTCACACTATTATGATACATACACTTTCTACCTCCCACCACAACACACCCTTCTATTAACTTGGAATTTGTAAGGGCAAAGACAGTCTTTGTCCAGTTTTCTCAGGGCCTGGCTTATATTAGATGCTCAGTAAATAACACTTGAATAATGGACACTATTCTTATGGTCAATGAATCGAATGTAAAAATTAAAAATAAATTCAAGTCCAGCTGGCGTTGCTCAGTGGTTGAGCATTGACCCAGGAACCAGGAGGCCACCGGTTTGATTCCTGATCAGGGCACATGCCCAGGTTGTGGGCTCAATCCCCAGTGGGGGGCCTACAGGAGGCAGCTGATCAGTGGTTCTCTATCATCATTGATATTTCTATTTCTTTGACCCTCTTCCTTCCTCTCTCTCTATAAATCAACAAAAACATATTTAAGAAAATTAAATTCAAAACTTTCTTTCTCATATATCTCTCTCAAAATTTTGTTTTAGTTACACTGCCAAACTTTCTTTGTCACACTCCAACCTAAACATTGTAAAACTCCCCATTTTTTAACATATTAATTGGTACTTTCCTTTATTTAGGTCAATTACTCCTCTTTAGGTAAAACATAGCAAAATGGTCAATTCTCAGTTTCCCAATTCAAAGCTGAACTTAGGTGTTCAAAACCAGCTTAAGTGAATGTTATCAGAGATTTAATTTTGCTCTAAAGGGATTTTCCCCACTGACAGGTAAAAACCATTTAGCATACCATTCTAATTTTCAGAAAACAACTGAGTCAAAATAGTTCCTTATCATAAAGCAAGTTTATGGTGAAATTAAGACTAGTTCTTGATACCCTAACTAGTGGATAAAACATCATGTGCTGCAGGGATATCATATGCTACAGTGACAAGTTAGTGTGTATTGCCCAATGAATGTGATATGTCCCTGTCCATCCTTGCTCTAAGATTCATGGTAGATGGGAGGACAAGTAACAATAGACCATGGTTAGATAATGCTTGCTATGCCTATGAGATGATCAAGGACCAAGGATTATTAAGTGAGTCAGGAGTAATACTTAAAACACTGGTCAGTTTCACATTGCCATAATGAGAACTAAAAGATGCTAGAGAGTTGAAGACACAAAAAGCTACCCTTCCCCTATTCTTGTTAACTAGAGGCCTGATGCACGAAATTGTGCATGGGTAGGGTCCCTAGGCCTGGCCAGCAATCAGGGCTGATCTGTGGGGTGACCGGCGGGGCGATTGGGGAAGGGGCCCCCGCTGGCACCTGCCTTGGCTGGCCTGGGGCCTGCGGGCTGGGGGCAGCTCCTGCATTGAGCGTCTGCCCCGTGGTGGTCAATGTGCATCATAGTGACCGGTTGTTCCACCAGTTGTTCCACCTTTCGGTTGATTTGCATATTAGGCTTTTATTATATAGAATATCACTGGTGGTCAACATAGTGAGTGCTCAGCAAATTCCTGTTAATACTGTTATCTATGGCCTTGTCCCCATTCCCATCTGTCAGGTCATCTACACACACTGACCAAGCAAGAAGTGGCATTGTTTCCAAGTGAGTTGGGAAGATCAAAAGTGGCCTCTCATGCCTTTCAATAGGAATTGTGGACGTAAATAGTTATTAAGCAATACAGTGGGGCCGTGACTTATGAGTGTCCTGACTAACGAGTTTTTCGAGATACGAGCCGTCTCTCGGCCGATTTTTTGCTTTGAGTTGCGAGCTAAAATTCGGGTTACAAGCCAGCTTCAGATACCCTACTGCTAGTTGGCTCAGCGAACGTCACAGTGAATGCCACAACATCAACCCAGCATCACGTGTCTCACTTGTTCACTTTATGATTTGACATATGAGTAATTTGAGTTACGAGCTCCGTCACGGAACGAATTAAACTCGTAAGTCAAGGCCCCACTGTACCTGGATTTTTCACATTTGTCAGTTTCCATGGCATACTTTCATCATCTCATCACTCATTTTAAACTACCAACGTGATATTGGTATATTATCTACACTAATAAAAGAGAAATATGTAAATTGGTCATCACTCTGCTACACCCACCAGCCAATCAGGATGACTCTGCAAATTAACCCAACAAAGATGGTGGATTAATTTGCATACGCAGGTGCGGAGTGAAGACTGGAGGCTCTGGCCTGAGCAAAGACTGAAGACGACTGAAGACTGAAGAGGCTTGGCTTCTCTGCTGCAGTCGGAGCGGAGAAGCCAAGCCTTGCTTTGCCCAGAGTGGAGAAGCCTAGCCTGGAGGCTTGGCTTTTCCTCTGCGGCTGGACCAAAGGCCTGGGTCCCGGGTGCCGGAGGAAAACTGGTGCCAGCAGTCAGGGGAAGGAAGGCCTATTGTGCGAATCTTCGTGCAATGGGCCTCTAGTCTATATTATAAAAAGCCAGTGGCCGTAACGCCATAACAACCAAATGACCGGTCACCAGGAGGTGCATTGATGGGTCTCATGGTACTGCGGGTCTGGGGTCCCACGCAATTTCGCGCGCTGGGCCTCTAGTATCCTTATAATGGTATATGAATTATATGTATTAGATATTTCAGCTGCCCCTTCATAAATGGAAATTACTAGGTATTTAGAAGGCATGAACAGTACTATCAACCAATGTGACCTACTGGAATACTAATTCTTTGTAATTGCAAATGGAACATTCTCCAATATAGGTGATATAGTATGACATTAAGTAAAATTCTAATTGTTTAAAAGGTTTCAAATCAGATTATGTTCTCTGATGACAGAAGATTAAATTTATTAACAAAAGTTATTTAGAAATTTCCAGATATTTAGGAATTAACACACTTTCAAAATTATCCATGGGCCAAACAAGAAATCACAGAGGAAATTAGAATATATTTTGTATTTTATTTTATTATATTTTTTTAATATATTTTCTTGATTTCAGAGAGGAAGGAAGAGGGAAAGAGAGAAATATCAGTGATAAGAGAGAATCATGGATCCGCTGCCTCCTGCACAACCCCTACTGGGGATTGAGCCCGCAACCCACTCATGTGCCCTTGGACCCTAATCAAACCCAGGACCCTTCAGTCCGCAGGCTGACACTCTATCCACTGAGCCAAACCAGCTAGGGCTAGAATATATTTTGAATTGAATAAAAATTAAATCAAAACATTTAACAATTTGTGCAATAGAGCTAGAAAGGTGCTTAGAGTATAATTAATAGCTCAACATGCTTATATTAGAAAAAAAGATAAAAAATCAACAACCTAAGCTTCTACCATAAAATGTTGGAAAATAAGTACATGTTATATTAAATCTCAAGAGAAGGAAGGAAATAAATGAGTGAAAATCAATAGAAAAATATAGAATATCTGTTAAACTAAAAGATTGGTTTTTGAAAAGGGCAATCAAATTGACAACCCAGTAGGTATATTAATCCAGAAAAAAATGAGAACATGTGCAGATTACTTATCTGGAATAACAAAAGAACATTGGTGTATACATCTTATAAACATAAAGAATAAGAGTATTTAAAGAACTTTACGCTAATAAATCTGAAAGGTTAGGTGAACTGCACAAATTCTTTGAAATATAAAAATTTCCAAATTACATGCAAGAATAAATAGAAAATTTCAATAGCACTGTAACAATTAAAGAACTTGACTTTGTATACTGAATTTTTCTTGCAATCTAAATAAACTTGACTTCATCGGTTAATTCTAACACTTAAGGAAAAACAAATACATTCATTCACAAACTCTTTAAAAACAGAAGATACATAAATCTTTTCTTAAATTATCTTATCAGTGAAAAATTATCCTGAAACTTAAATTTAAAAAAAATGCAAAGTAAAATCCTCTAACATTACCATTCCTCATGAGCAAACACATAAATTCCACAAGAAAATATTAGCCAATAAAATCCAGCAATACATGACTGATTGGCATTTTAGCACCAAAAGCAAAGTTGGTTAATCTTTAGGAAAACTAAATAATGTAATTTACTACATTAACCAAATAAATTGTTAAATAAAGCCTATTTAATTATACAAGTAGATGCAGAGAGGGATGTCTGGTAAAATTCAACAATCATTCTTGATAAGAGACCATTATTCATCTATTAAATAATGTATAATACCACTCTACAATCAACATCATTCTTAACCATGAAAGACTAAATGATTTCCGCTTAACATTAGCAACAGGGTAGAGATTTCTGCTCTTGTCCCTTTAATCTTCATTGTAACAAAAGTTTTTGTCAGTACATAAGGCAATTTAAAGGAATAAATGTCATAGTGGTTGGAATGGAAGAATAAAAACTATATTTACAGATGACCTAATCTTGTATGTAAACTTTCTTAGGAAATCTAAAGAAAAGCTACTCTAGCTGATAAGTGAATTTAGCCAGGTTGCAGGGACAAGAGCAATGTACAAAATCCTCTTATATTTTTGTATACCAGAAGCAATACAAATTGAAGTTAAAAATTAATACCTGCTATAGTAACCTAAAAATAAGAAATAGTTAATGTGGGGGAGCATGGGACTTGGTTGGAAAGTTGGTAAGGAGGAAATTCCAAAAGAATTTTATAGGGGAGTTGGCTGAAGGCAACCACCCCTAATTGCTCCTTGACCTTTCCAAACAAGTCTGTGTATGTGAGGACCCACGGTTGTTTATCCGAATCTTTATGCTTAATCTTTATGCTTAAAGGGTACTGCTGTCGCCTGTGTCCTCCCAAGAATGCTTACCCTACTGATTGTATCTAAAAGTTAAACTTTCTCTCAAACTGCCATTACAATAAAAGCCTGAAGGGGCAGGCGAACAAGGCTGTTTGGTTTCACTAGCCAGGCCATTCCTTAGCCCTCTCTCTCACAGAAACTTGTGTCAGAGTAATCATTCATCCGTTCCTCGGGGTCTGGTGGTCAGCCCTGGCAAGTTAAGAACAAATTTACAAAATGTGTGCCAAATTCACGACACTGTAAATACCAAACATGGCAGAGAAATGTAAAATGGTAGAATACATGGTGAGATACAAGTTGCTCTTGGATTGGAAGACTCAATATTGGTGTCAGGTTTCTTTAAAGTTATCTCTAGATTCAGATGAATCCTGGTCAAAAGCCCAGTATGAATTTGTCTAGATGTTGATAAGCAGTATCTAAAATGCATATACAATGGACTTTACATGAATTGGAAATAGCCAAGATAGAGTTAGAAAAGAACACATTTGAAAGAATTACACTAATTACCAAACTTGAAGTATGTCATAAAGACACAGTAATAAAATTTGGTATTAGCATGAAAATAGACATATAGATAGTAGAAGAAAATGTCCAGAAACAAACCCAAATACTTAAGGTGAGTTGATTTTCAACACAGAGGCCAGGGTGATAAAATGAAAATGTGTCCTTTCAAGAAATTATGTCAGAACTATTGATATTATATGGAAAATAATTAACTTTGACTCTGTCCCCAGACCATACACAAAAATTAACTTGAAATAGATAATAGACTAAGTGTAAAAGTTTACACCCACACACCCACAATTTCTAGAGGAAAACAGAACATTTTTGCAATCTTAGTATAAATAATTCCTATACTGGACAAAAAAGAAAGCATGAAGGGTTTTTTAAATAACTTTTACTTTATTAAAAGAAAGTACTTATTTTATTCAAAAGGTACTGTGAGCAAAAAACAAATCGGACTAAGAGAAAATAGTGAATATTTCATGCAGTCAAATTGAAAAAGAAAACAATTATCCCTTTCTTGAAATACATCAATGTGGCGCCATTTGCCTGGAGTGGCATTCCAATAAAGAGCCTCACACAGAGATGGTGTGTGTGCAGTGGAGCTCTGATTTTCTGTGCCCCTCAATAGGAAGAGTATGGAGAGTGTGTGTGTGTGTGTGTGTGTGTGTGTGTGTGTGTGTGTGTGTCTACCGCTATACTAGTAAAAAATAATGCCCTCCAAAGATAATCACAAATGACAAGGAGGAATTGAAGTTGCAAATGGCATTAAATTTGCTAATCAGCTGACTTAAAAATAAAGAGGTTATCCTGGCTTATCAGAACGGAGCCAGTGTAATCCCAAAGATCCTCTAAATAGCGGTTCTCAACCTGTGGGTCGCGACCCCTTTGGGGGTCGAATGACCCTTTCACAGGGGTCACCTAAGACCATCGGAAAACACATATATAATTACATATTGTTTTTGTGACTAATCACTATGCTTTAATTATGTTCAATTGGAAACAATGAAAATACATCCTGCATATCAGATATTTACATTATGATTCATAACAGTAGCAAAATTATAGTTATGAAGTAGCAATGAAAATAATTTTTTGGTTGGGGGTCACCACAACATGAGGAACTGTATTAAAGGGTCGTGGCATTAGGAAGGTTGAGAACCACTGCTCTAAATGTATTTTTAAAAAAAGGCAGAAGAGGTGCTGTCAGATATGTGATGTGAGACTTGACTATCTATTGCTGGCTTTAAAGATGGAGAGGGGCCATGAGACAAAAAATTGGGGCCACCTCTAGCAGTAGTAAAAGTGAAAAAAATGCAAAAGAAAAAAATTCTCTAGAAAAATATTAAAACACTTAAAACATATTCAATTATTTTTAAAGTCTCTGCAATGTGGTACTGATGAAGGAATGGATGCATAGGTTAATTGGCTGGAACATCATAACACAGTCTCAAATGCATAAGGAAATTTAGTATATGATAAAGGTGACGTCTCGATTAAGAATGGAAAAAGGTATCTTTGTAGTAGAGGTATTGGGTTAATTGATATAGAGAAAAAAAATCAATCAAACCTATAGAAAAAAATAGGACATGATATGGACAAGTCACACAAAAAATGCAAACAGCCCCTAGCCCCATCCATTTTCTAGAAATCACTTCTAAAATCACATTTTCAAATATAGCAAATGATGTCTTCACTTGCCTACTCATTGAAGTACTATTCGTAAGAGCAAACAACAGAAAAGTAGTGAAATGACCAATAATCAGGAACTGGTTGGATAGTAATCCAGGGCACAACAGCATGGAGGATTATAGAACCGTCTGAAGAAAAGGAATATATACTATTGTAGTGTCATTTAGGATATGTCATAAAATAAAAATAGCAAGATAACAAAAGCTATGTAGACAGTGTGCTGCAGTTTTATCTGAGAGAGTGGATGCATGTGCTTATAGATGTTTCAATTAACATAGCAATGGGAGGGTAAGCCATAATATCATAAATGGAAATGTGAGGGGGTAGGGGAGGGGCAGGAATAGAAGTGGAATGACAGAATAAATCTTGTTTGGTAAATTTGGTGTTGGAGGTGATTTTATTTTCTCAAAATCCTGTACACATTTAAATTGTATAAAGGCCCTAACTATATATCTACTAGAGGCCCAGTGCACAGATTCCTCCACCTGGCCTGCGGGGATTTGGTTGAAACCAGCTCTCTGACATCCCCTGAGTGGTCCTGGATCGCGAGGGTGCGGTTCTCGGGTGACGCACCCTAGAATTGGGCTCCCTCCTCTCTGGTTCTGGGGTGCGTTACCCGAGAACTGCAGCTGCCAAGTCACCGCAGAAGAAGCGGTGTCAGATATGTGATGTAAGACTTGAGCATCTACCCCCTGATGGTCAGTGGGTGTCATAGCTACTAGTCATAGTGTCTGCTCCCTGGTGGTCATTGCATGTCATACCTACCAGTCAGACGGTTGGACAGTCCCTTAGGCTTTTATATATATGGATCCCTGTAGGCCAGGCGGTAGGACCCTGCTCACTCTGCTGACACCCAGGTGTGGCGGGCCGGGGAGGGACTGCAGGAGGTTGACTCAAGGGCCTGTCTGGTCCCTCTCACCCAGTCCTGCCCCACCAGCCATCTTCTAATTAGTTTCCTTTCAGTGTACACGAATCTGTGCACTGAGGCACTACTTTATAAATAAAACAAAGGAGTCTGTCAGTTTTCTAGGGCTGCCATAACTATGTACCACAGACTGGGTGGCCTGAACAACAGAAATGTATTTCCTTATAGTTTTGGAGGCTGGAAGTCTGGATCTTCTGAGTATCTCCTTAGTTCATACATGGCCATCTTCTCCTTGTATCTTCAAATGGGCTTCCTTCTACGTGTTTATCTGTGTCCTAATCTCTGCAGATAAAGATAAGCCATGTTGGATTAGGACCCAACCTAATGACCTCGTTTTACCTTAATGCCCTTCTAAAAGACCTTGTCTCTAAATAATCATATTCTGAGGACTTGAACCTGTAAATGTTAAAGATGCACAGTTGAATCCATAGTACTGTCCAGGAATAGGTGGAGTGGGTGGCTCCTTAAATAATCATCAGAGAAAAATTCCAAGTGACAAATGTACCCAATAGTTGGACCATACCTGCCTGGTTGAAATGCTTGAAAGATGAAAAGAAAATGTGGATGAGAGAAAAATGATTCCAAGTGATGGGTACACCCAGTAATCAGATTGTACCTCCCAGGTGGACAAGCCCCAGGGTGAAAAGGAAATTCAGAAGACTATTTATCCTTCCTGGTTCTGGCTGTTCTGTGGAAGCAGTGGTACACCTTGGCTTGGCCGGATAGAGGTAAGACATTTTAAAATATATCTTTATTGATTTCAGAAAGGAAGAGAGAAGGAGAGGTAGACAGAAACATCAATGATGACAGAATCATTGATTGGCTGACTCCGGCACACCCACACGGGGGATTGAGCCCGAAACCTGGACATGTGCTCTGACCGGGATTGAACTGTGACCTCCTGGTTCATAGGGTGATCCTCAACCACTGAGCCATGCCAGCCAGGCCATCTAAGATATTTTGCACGTGAGGCACAGACTTTATGCCTCAGTTCTTCAATCGGATTTCATTTCCACTCATCCAGCAACAGCGCGCCTGACCCTAATCCAGGGGTGGGCAACCCCATGGCACGCGTGCCAAGCATGGCACACCAGTAACTTTTGCTGGCACGCAAAACCCTCTCTTATAATCTTCCATTTACAATTTTTTTCTTAATATCTACTTTTTTATTTTTCAGATAAATTCAGTGTAGGTGCATCTTAGATAAATAAATAATTTTACATAACAAGTTATCTTAAAGACCATAGACATGGATTGATGAGAGAGGGGAAGAGCAATTTCAATAGTGTCGAAAACGAACTATTGAGGACTTGGAATGCCATTCCAGAAAATTGTTTCTGTTTAAAAAACTTTGCAACAGCGTTACTCTCCATGTTTTCATCCACATACACTTGTGAATCTTTGTTCTCAGTGATGAATTTTGTTAAGTCTCGTAATAGGAGTAGCCTGACAGATGAAAGTAGCTCATGCATGTCTCTGAAGGTCACTAAATATAAACCTAATGTAAAATCTCTGTCATCAGTGATGCAGCAGCAAAAGTCCCACTGATAATATCAAACGGAGTCATAAAGTTTTCTGTCGGACTATCAGTGTACATGTATACATTAAAAAATAAACGTATTTTTCATCATCATATACTGTGTATTTGTCGCTCGAATGAATTTTATTATTTCTTCAAGGTTCTTCACATGCGTACACCTTAAGAGATATCAAGTAGGCATAACATGTTCTCAAAAAATTAGGGTTGGCACGCAGACGAATTTTGAGTCAGAGATTTTGCTGGTTTTGGCACGCACTCACAAAAAGGTTGCCCACCCCTGCCCTAATCCTTCTCATTCCAAAGTTCCTGCATCTCCTCATCCTACCAAAAGCAAGAGTTCAGGGCCCAGGCAAAGGGATAAACCAGAAAGACGAGGGTCAGACTCCACCTGACATGCCCACACTTCCCCTGATGATCGGCAGAATCAAAACCCACCAGGTGAAAGAGAAAGGACGTTCCTTGTTCCCACAGAATCAAGACTGCTTTGCAAATATAAAAATCATTCCTTGTCATATTAAGGTCCTAAGTATAAAACATTACACTTTTAAACTTTTATAAGAACACAAAGGGGAATAATTTTAGGTCATCAAATCACAAAAGGCAAGAACTATGAAAGAAAATATTGACAAATTTGACTATTTTAAAATAAAACATCTTTCCAAGAATAAAGTACCATAAACACTGTAAAAATAGAAGATGCAGACATAGATTGGAATTGTAGAAGATTTACAGCCTACTGTACAAGTGAGGTCTGGATAGTAAATGCTCTGGGGAATTTCAATTGATTGAAGTTTTCCTTTGAACATAATCAACTTAAAAAATTTCCAGAGTCCTTTCAAAACCAGTCCCTTCTCTCTTTATTATATTTAGTTAGGTTTTTTAAGATTTGCAATAATTTGGGATTTTAAAAAAGCGGTGCCAAGATGGTACAGAGAATTCATACACAGATGGCCCTTGCCTTAGGATGGTTCACCTTATGATTTTTTGACATTATGATGGTGAAAAAGTGATATGCTTCCAGTAGAAACCATACTTCCAATTTGATTTTTGCTCTTTTCCTAGGCAGCAATATGTGATGTGATATTCTGTCATGATGCTGGGCAGAGGCAGTGAGCCATGGCTCTCAGTCAGCCACGTGAGCAGGAGGGTAAACAACCCATATGCTATTGTGTGATCGTGTTTTAACTGTTTTTGCCCAACTGCAGGCTAATGTAAGTGTTCTGAGGAAGTCTAAGGCAGGCTAGGCAAAGCTATGATGTTTAGGTTAGCTGTATTAAATGCATTTTTGACCTATGATACTGTTAACCCCAATGGTAAGTAGAGCGGCATCTGTACACCCTTCACCTAATTGGCCCTAATGATAACATCTTATGTATCTATGGTATATTTGTGAAAACTAAGAAATTTGCCCCAGCCTGTTTTTCCCAGTGATTAGAGCCCAGGCCTGTGGACTGAAGGGTTATGGGTTTGATTCGGGTCAAGGGCACTTACCTTGGTTGTAGGCTCCATCCCCAGACCCCGATGGTGCTGGGACTTGTGCAGGAGGCAACCAATGCATGTCCCTCTCACATCGATGTTTCTCTCTGTCCCCCTCCCTTCCATTTTCTCTAAAAAATCAATGGAGCTGTAACCGGTTTGGCTCAGTGGATAGAGTGTTGGCCTGCGGACTCAAGGGTCCCCGGTTCGGTTCTGGTCAAGGGCATGTACCTTGGTTGCGGGCACATCCCCAGTAGGGGGTGTGCAGGAGGCAGCTGATTGATGTTTCTCTCTCATCGATATTTCTAACTCTCTGTCCCTCTTCCTTCCTCTCTGTAAAAAAAATCTATAAAATATATTTTTTAAAAAAAAATCAATGGAAAAAATATCCTCTAGTGCGGATTAACCAAAAAAAAAGAAAAACTATGAGATTTAACAAGTGTACAATTCTATTAACTAAATGACACTCTCTTCAGATTTCTACAGCTTTTTGGTTTTCTCTGTGCCCACATCCAAGCCAGGACACTACAGAACTTAGTCACCCTGTCTCCCTGTCTTCTCTGCGCTGTGACAACTGCTTCATTTAACTTTGTTTTCAACAAGCTGGCAATTTTTAAGAGTACTGGACAGGTGTTCTGTGGACTGTTCCTCAATTTGGGTTTGTCTGGTGTATTTTTGTGATGACACCGGGACTATGGATTTGAGAGAAGAATACCACAGAGAGGAAGTCCTTTTCTCATTGTCCCACATCACAACATAGCATTGACATTTTATCCCTGGGGTGGTGACATTCCTCACCTGCTTACAGTGGTGTTGGCCAGGCTTCTCCGCTGTGCAGCCTCTATTTTTCTTTTTCTATACTGTACTGGCCATGCCCTCTTTTTTTAATTGGACAATGGAATTTAGAAACCCATATTTGAGCTCTGGGTTATTCGTTGCTCCTGGGGTGCTACCGCTTGTAGGCCCTCTCAATAAACAGAGCTAGGAAATATGTGTACTAGTTCATGCATATACACAGTTATAACTGTTTCTCTGTCTCTCTCAATATATATTAAAATTAACGTGTCCCTACTGTCTTTAACTATGAAGTGATCCAGGGTTTATTCTAGCCTTCAATCCTTGATTATTTGTACCAGTTTTCTCTGACGATAAGAAATCTGACTTGCATGTTATATAATTCCCTTATTTGTTCAACCCCAATATACATACAGGGTGGGGCAAAAGTAGGATTACCATTGTGAGTACATGGAGCACAGAGTTTATTCTCATACTATTGTTATTGAGTAATTATTTTCCGTACAAAACAACTGTAAACATACTTTTGCCCCTCCCTGTATAAATTAGTTTCAGGATTGTCAACATATAACCTTTTGAAAATAAATTTACCAACTAAGATTATCAGGTTTATGTAGTTTTTAAATAAATCCGCTCATTGAAACTCAAAAGTACATGGTCCCTATCATTGGACCCCAAAGGTTCCCGGGGTCCATTCTGGGAGAAGAAGCCCTGCAGGGGAGATGGTTCTCGTGGCGTAGACTCAGAAGTCGGAGTGGGCTTCCTTCCATACAATGTCAGAAAGAAAGGCACTGCCTGATAATGACTCATCAATAATCCCCACCTAACTTATCCAGACCCTCGATATCACCCTTCCAATAAGGAGGTCCTTCCATTTAAAATTCTCAGAATATTCTATGCACCCAAAGTAGGAGCAAATATTGAGCAACATAAAGGGAGAGAGTGACAGTAGTACAAAAATAAATAAATAAATAAAATCCTCAATAAAATAGAGCCAAGAATCAAAAATCTAAATGAGCATAGTTGTGGTTAATAGGAATAAAGGAGGCTGCACAAATTGTCCGTGATCTCACCTTCTGTGGAGTTCAACCAAAACCTTGTAATCGGGGGATGATTCTACATGAGAAAACCTATGGGACAGAAGGAATATCACACAGACTTTGGGAAATATTGAGCACAGGGAGGTTTTTCTGTGGCTACAAGGTCATACACACACACACATACACACACATACACTAACAAAAATGTTTATATAAATATCTGTTTATACATAGGTAACATATTCCCTAGCATTGTCTGCTAAGAACCTAAATTAAATAAAATTTATCAGTTGAATAGGCAACAGTTTCTTAGCTGGGGCACAAAAAAGCAAAAACTGTAAAAGGCAAATCGATAATTGTGCTTCATTAAAATTTAAACTCACACTCTTCAAAAACTGTAATTCCAAAAGTAAGAGTAAGCCCCAGAGAGAGGATCTGGAAACAGCCTAAGTGCCCATCAGCAGATGAGTGGATTAAAACACTATGGTCCATCTACACAAGGAAATACTACGCTGCTGTAAAAAAAAAAAAAAAAAAAAAGAACTCTTACCATTCACAACAGCATGGATGGTCCTGAAGAGCATTATGCTAAGTGAAATAAGCCAGTCAAAGAAGAATAAGTATCACATGATCTCACTCATTTGTGGAATATAAAGAACAATGTAAACTGATAAATAAAAATAGATTCAGAGACATAGAAACATTGAACAGACCATCAAACCTCAGAGGGAAGTCAGGGGAGGGGTGAGAGAGGTAAGAGATCAACCAAAGGACTTGTATGCATGTATATAAGCATAACCACTGGATGTGCCAGGAGGTGGGGTGGCCAGGGAGAGGCCAATGGGGAGGGGTGGGGGAGGAGACATATGTAATACTTTCAACAATAAAGAATTTAAATTTAAAAAAACACCCATAGACTATATAAATGAAATGTCAGTGCTGCAGTAAATACAAAATAAAACACCCTTTTTACAAAAACAAGACACATATACTTGACAGACATCCTATATCCAGAATATATTAAAGGAAAAAAAGAAGCCTCTTACCAATCAATGATAAAAGAAATAATATGAATAGGCAAAATATTTGAATAGACACTCCATAAAAACATGATATATGAATGACCAACAGTTCCTAAAAATACTTATTTTGGGAAAATGTAAATGAAACCTTTATAAGACACCACTTTGTGTTCACTACAATGGCAAAAATTATGAAAGATGGACAATACCAAGTGTTGACAAAGATTTTAAGTTAAGTGCAGTGTTCTAAACTGTTCTTGGGAGTATAAAATATTACAACCAATTTGGAAAAAGTCCAACAGTTTTTTATGAAGTTAATGATATAATTATCACATGATCAAACGATTACAGCTTTAGTATTTGCACAAATAATAAAAACATAGGAAACAAAAAGACTTGTAATGAATGTATGTAATAGTTTTACTCATAATGCCCAAAAATCTATCAATAACTGAATGAATAAACACATTTTGGCTTAGTCACACAATGTAATAGTAACCAGCATGAAAGGATAAAACCTATGAGTTCAGGCAACAATGTGGCTGAAAGAAAATGCAAATGAGAGAAAAATGATTCCAAGTGACGGGTACACCCAGTAATCAGATTGTACCTTCCAGGTGATAAGCCTCAGGATGAAAAGGAAATTCAGAAGACTATTTAACCTCCCTAGTGCTTGGTGTTCTGTAGAAGCAGTGGTACACCTTGGACCAACCTGACAGAGGTAAGACATTTTAAAATATATTTTTATTGATTTCAGAAAGAAAGGGAGAAGGAGATAGAAACATCCATGATGAGAGAGAATCATTGACAGGCTGTCTCCTGCCTCCTGGGGACTGAGCCTCCAAACAGGGCATGTGCCCTGACCGGGAATCAAATCATGACCTCCTGATTCATAGGGTGAACCTCAACCACTGAGCCATGCCAGCCAGGACAGGTAAGACATTTTAGACATGAGTCACCAACTTCATGCATGTGGTCCACAAGATTGTTGGGGGGCTGGACTCTATCTTTCTAGGTCTCTAGACATTAGAGAGGTAGACAGTCCTCCAAAGCCAGCTCAGTTTCTATCTGTAGGTAGATGGGGGCGGCTAAACAACCCATATGGGCTGGAAAAAGTTCATGATTTAACGCATGCTCTGTGTTCCCCAGGACCCACCATGGATCCCTCAGTCCTGCTGGCCTTACCCTTGCTCCTGGCTCTGTCCACACCTTGCAGTGCTTGTCAATGTAAACTTCAGCACCCTCAGACATATTTCTGCACGTCAGACATTGGTGAGTCTATGGAGATACCAGGGAAGCCTGCATCAAGAAGGTCTCACCATGGGGTGGAGAAATGCAGAGGTGGGGGAGTTCTGTAGATCTGAACAATGTCTCCAGGAGACTCAGGATGGAAAATCTTAAATCAATGAACCTATGGGCTCCTGACCTATTTCTTCCTCCTCCCAGTCTTACTTGTGCAGATACTAGGACCAGGAGAAAACACTTTCCTAAAACGAAGTTTCAAAGTCAACACCATTAAGGTAAACCCAATACCTCTTTCCTTCTTAACCCCTTCTTTCAAAATAAACTAGACTTTCCAAACTGCTTGGGCAGAGGGATTTCAATGGTGTCTGGAGCCTAGCACCTTCAAGGAAAACTAAGGTCTTAGCCTCTCTTTCTTCCCCATCACAGATCCTCAAGGGTCCCAAACCCCTCCCACTAATCAGTAATATCTACACCCCTCTTCATTGGAATGACTGTGGATATCGGGGGACATTTCCTAAACAATCACAGTTACTTATTGCAGGTGAGCACCCCATCCTCATGTAGCCCCTCATGACCACTGTATTTCCGCAACCCCAGTTCCATGGAGGACCAGGGACCTCTTGTTCATAATCTGACAGATGCATCCTAGGAAAATGCCGGACCATTTTAAAATCATCCATGATTTGTGGATCACTGTACCAGCCTCTGTGTTTCCAGACTCTCTGGGGATAACTACCTTAGGGCCTTAGCATGTCCTTCCCAGGGGGCATCCATGCATGCTGTGCTGACCCCAGGCCATGCTCTCTGATCACCGTAGGCTTCCTGAGGGCCGGAAGAGTGAACTTCACGAAGTGCCATATGGTGTATCTCTGGCACCTGCTCACCAGAGAGCAGAAAATAGGTTTCCAGATAGCATACCCAACAGGCTGCAAATGTCACGTGAGTAGCCGCCTATGTATATTTCCTCTGCAGCCCAGTCTCTGGCCATTGTTCCTAGATCTTCCTCCCTGTCATCTCCCTCTTTGGGTGACCTTGGCCTCCTTCCCCGCTTCCTTCTTGTTCCCTGTCCCCTCTCGTTGCCCCCTTTAGCTTCTCCCTGGATTCAGACTCCTCCCCCACCCCTCCACCCCTTCACCCTTGTCTTTTTAGGATGGGGTGTGCGAACAAGAGGTGGGAAGGGAATGACAGTAAATCCTGTATCTCCCTCCACCTGTAGATTCAACCCTGCCTCCTCTGCTCACTTGGCTGCCCTGAAGCTGATCTCACAGATTGTGTGTGGAAACAAACAAATTGTCA
>NW_005871083.1:7568770-7601788 GCF_000147115.1 Myotis lucifugus | reverse complement strand
TTCTGCAAGCAGTGTCTGTATTAGTAAAATTTATAAAAAATAAATCCCAGACTGAGACTGTGACAGCTTTTCCTTTATTACCTCAGTTCTTCAATCAGATTTCTTTTCCACTCATCCAGCAACAGCTCGCCTGACCCTAATCCTTCTCATTCCACAGTTCCTGCATCTCCTCATCCTACCAAAAGCAAGAGTTCAGGGCCCAGGCGAAGGGATAAACCAGAAAGACGAGGGTCAGACTCCACCTGACATGCCCACACTTCCCCTGATGATCGGCAGAATCAAAACCCACCAGGTGAAAGAGAAAGGACATTCCTTGTTCCCACAGAATCAAGACTGCTTTGCAAATATAAAAATCATTCCTTGTCATCTTAAGGTCCTGAGTGTAAAACATTATACTTTTAAACTTTTATAAGAACACAAAGGGGAATAATTTTAGGTCATCAAATCACAAAAGGCAAGAACTATGAAAGAAAATATTGACTAATTTGACTATTTTAAAATAAAACATCTTTCCAAGAATAAAGTACCATAAACACTAAAATTATAAGATGCAGACATAGATTGAAATTGTAGAAGATTTACAGCCTACTGTACAAGTGAGGTCTGGATAGTAAATGTTCTGGGAATTGATTGAAGTTTTCTTTTGAACATAATCAACTTAAAAATTTTCCAGAGTTCTTTCAAAACTAGTCCCTTCTCTCTTTATTATATTTAGTTCTGTTTTTTTTCTCACCAGAGGATACTTTTCCATTCATTTTTAGAGAGTGGAAGAGAGAGGGAAAGACACAGAGAAACATCAATGTGAGAGAAACACATTGATTGGTTGCCTCCTGCACTCTCCCTGACCAGGGCCCCTGAGACCAAGATACATACCCTTGACAGAAATCGAACCCGGGACCCTTCAGTCCGCAGCCGACACTCTATACACTGGCATGGAATCTGTGCGGGCCTTATTTGAGTTATTTCAAAATGACTGTTTGCGGAGTGTAGACAGGTGCTCGGTTCAGTAAATTATACTTGAATACAAGGCAGGAGCAATCTTCCCTGTGTGATTGTAAGATTGTGAGGAAGCAGTGACCTGCTATCTCTATGGGAGTCTCTCTGGGGTGCAGCAAGCAAAGCAAAGATTAGCACGTCTTGTTATGCCCTTTCCCATGTAGATAATAGAAAAAAAATTGCAGCAGGAGATGAGGGACTGGAAGACAGTCCTGTGAGCAGAGAGAAGGAGCATGGAGCAGAGGGAGGGAACAGAAGGACAGGAGATGGAGCAAACAGTAGAAAGTAGGAGCAGGGAGAAAAGATAGAGAAAAGGGAAGATCGGGGGCTCATCAAATAGGAAAAAGGAGGCAAAAACAGAGATAAAACAAACAATGAGAGAAAGAGAAGGAGAAGGGAAGAGGGAGAGGGAGTGAGGTTTGGTGGAAGGAGTAAGCAACAGGCTCTGGGCTGAAGCACAGCTGCTGGGTCACTCATTATAGAAAGACCTTCTATCCTGTCGCTATCAGGATGCCGTCTTTCCCTCCTGGCTGCACTCTTTTCTATAGTCATGCTACATCTATCAGTTTTAATTATGTACTCAGGACTGCTCATGAGGACAGACGTCAGCACACTGTGTGAACACTCTGCGGTTTAAGTGAGTCCAGCCTCCGGATCCCCTGGGCATGGTCCCAAATCAGCCATGGATGGGTAGTCCTGGGAGCACAATGTCCCAGGTTACTAAGGAGCTACAATTACTGTGTTTCTGGTTCGTTGGCTAAAATGGAGGGTTCCCATGCAGGGGTCAGAGAAGGCAAAGGGCTGGGAGGGAGGGTGAGCTCATGGGGAGAGAGGAGTGGGGAGAAGTTGGCAGGGTGGCTTTGGTAATATGATCTCCTAGAGCTGCATTTTCCTGTTGACATGGCCAAGCCCTAGAATAAAAAAATCATGATTGAGAGGGTGGAAAGAGACCCCTTGTGTTTAGGTATCAACATGCCACTTATGTGCCTCCAGCCAAGTCTCAAAATATGCAGCCCCACTGCACCCACACCCAAGACCCCCCACTGAACCCCCAGAGCAAGAATTCTCACCCCTTATAGATACATGGGGAGACACCATAGTGAGGGACTCACCACCTACCAGACTCACCAACTTCCAGGTAAACAATCCAGTGGTGTAATTGCACAAGAACAGGCCTGCCCACCCCTGCTCATCGGTCAGGAGGGTGCAAAGACCACCAGGAGGGTGGGAGCCAGGTGGGTACAAGGGGGACAAGGAAGGATTTAGGAAGAGACTTTCTTACAGTTCCTCTTGATATAACATTATAATAGCGACAGAATGTGGGTAAATAATATTAGTGCTTTGTGCTAAGTATTCCTGTAATCACTGTGAGAAACCCAAAGATTAACTAAATGGAACCTGGACTCAAGGTGCTTGGGTTAAAATCCAAGTTGTATTAATTCCTGGCTGTAGTACCTCAGGGCAGGTCGTTCAATAGCTCTTTGCATCAGATTCCTCAACTGTGACGTGTAAATAATTACAGAACTTCTCTTACAGAATTACTGCCAAGATTAAATATTTAATACATGGAACATACTTGAAATATTACCTGAAGTCAAGTAAGCACTCAATAAATTTGGATTTGTATAGTATACCCTATGGTTAGTAGTTATTACTAATACTTTAGCAATAATGAGCACTGCTTTAATAAACCTCACAATACTCATAAAAATATGGATTTATGCCCTAATTTTCAAGTATCTTTTCATTCTTAATTGCAGTATCAATTTCAATTATACTTTAATGTGAAAGAAAAAAATAGTATCAATGATGCAGTATAACTATCTCAATTTCATAGAGATTAAGAGGGAACAACAAGATTCACCAGGATAGTATTAATCATGGTTAAAATGCTATGTTAATGCAAATAAACAAGGTACTGAAATCATCCCAGGTCATAAAGGAAAACCAGAGAGAATGCCAATATTTTAACACAACTTCCTTGGCCCTGAAATGTCCTGCATGAAAGAGTTCTGTAGGATGTCATAAAATTTCTCAGAGATTAATCACCTCAATCATTATCCCATATTGTCCTTCAAAGTTGGAATTTTCTTGGACATAGTCATGCTCCTTCATTCTCACCCCACACTGGCCACTCACCAGGGTGAGGCCATAATCTAATCTCTCCCCATCCTCTGAGAATGCCCAAGTCCAGGCAGGCATGTAGCTGGATCTTACTTGTGGATCAGGGACTGGTAGCCATGCCTCCTAATATACAACATACTCCAACATAAAACATAAAATCTTGTTAGGCCATATGCCCCGATTGTAACCACACACTCAAGCTTGTACCTCAGGAGGAGGTCACAAATAGGTCAAGGATCAGTTGCTTGTCCTCAAACCTGTTTCTAGGGTCTTTTGGTGCCACCAATGAATTCACTCAACCTCCCACTCCTTCCCCACATAAGCAAAGGGGATAAGTACATTGTATACTGTGGTGATGGTTTAATTAGATGTGTGAGTGCAGTGTGAATTCATGTTTATTTTAATATATATTCAGGTACTTAGATGCAGAAATAATTATAGACATGTTTCTATAAAAAGTTATCAGATATGTACACATATGTATTAATCAATTATTTGTTTTCTGTTCTGTCTTGTGAGCAGACCTAATAGCAATGAGCACACCTAGGGCCCAGATCGCAGTTTCTAAACATCATTATCCTTTAAAAGAAACTAGAGCCCTTTGTAGAAAGGGCTGGGGCAGGTAAAACACAAAATGACATTAGGTTGTAAGTGACAGAAAAGAAGCTCAAAGTCACTTAAGCATAAGAGGAGGTATTCATGGGCTCTCATAACTGGTTCGTATAGAACTGCCCTCTGGCTTCTGGCCTGGTTTGACCCCAAAACTCGGGACCTTCCAGGCTTTTCGTCTGTTTCTCGACCTCACAGCTCTGTTTAACTCTTCCGGCATCATTCCTCAGAGAGCCTCCCACCTGCCAGTTCCGCAAGCCCATTGAGAAGGCGGCCTTTTCTCTTCCCAAGCAGAAAAAAATTCCACAAACTCTCGCTGGGTCACGTGCCCTTCACCAACCAATCAACCAATCGCCATGCTCAGGGCTCGCTACTCTGCTTAGACTGGCTTGGCCAGGCCTTCTTTTTATTTTTTTATTTTTGAGAGAGAGAGAGATTTGTTGTTCCACTTATTTATGTATTCATTGGTTGCTTCTTGTATGTGCCCTGACCAGAGATCCACACCACAACCTTGGCCTATAGGGACAACGTTCTAACCAATTGAGATACCCAGCTAGGGCCCACCCAGGCCTTCTGCTCCGTCCAGGGAAGGGTGGAGCCCAGTGGTTCAGGGACCAAAGGGGCCATAGAGGAGAGGGAGGAAAAGTTCTCAAGGGAGAGTGTTCTCTGACCAGAAAGACTGATCATATGGCAATCACCCGCAAGAGTCCAGCACTGGATCAGCATGGAGCCTCACACACCATCCGCCACCCTGTACTGTGCTGAGCAAGGTCTATACCAGTGATGGCGAACCTTTTGAGCTCGGCGTGTCAGCATTTTGAAAAACCCTAACTTAACTCTGGTGCCTGCTTTACCACATTCTGCTAATGTCAGCATTGTCACAAGGCTCTCTTAAGAATGTGTGCTCTTTACTCGGAGTGACACAGTTGAAACTCTTTCCCAGATCTAGTAATGAGAAGATTTGAACAGGTGTCACAGAGTCAAGAGAACAATCTGAATTCATAAAGTCCAGCAGTGCGACCATCAAGCACCATATTGTCAATTGCATGTAGTGTGAATGCACACGAAACGGTCCTGCTCGTTTTTCTATTGTATAGCTTGAGCAAATTACTTGAATTCTCTGGGCATCAGTGTACTTCTTAGTAAAAAGCGTGAGATATCCATCACTTCATAGGTATTATGAAGATTAAACTTGCCAATATAAAGTGTGTAGTCCAGTGCCAAGCACATAGTCAGTGCTGAATAAATATCCACTCTTACTATTATTACAAAAAGTATAGGGCTACCTCCACCAACTTAATTTTAGAAGCAGATGAACTCTTTGCTTGTCCCAAAATATTACATACACCTTTCTGGCCATTACAGATTCATCACTTTGAATTGCCAAATCTCCATGGTAATGCAGAAAACTCCAGTAAGGAACATGAAATACCATAATCAGGCCTTTCATAAAATAGTTTTCAACGCAGATTATGTCTTCCTAATGGGTTTTAATGAAGAGAAAGATGAGATTGACCACAAGACTCTTCAGACAGGTACAGATTTGGTTAAATGGCATGGGAGTGGGATAGGCTGTGTTATAAATGTTGGGCCGAGAAGAGAAAGTCTCGATGGAAAATATTCTAATATCACAACAATCTCCAATTCTCAGTATTTACCAGGCAGGTGAGCTGGTCTCCTCAGAAAAACTATATAGACTCTCAGAGCTTCATAATCTTTGGAGTAGGTGTCTACCTATCAAAATCATGGATTTTTCTGCCATCTACTGGTCATTTTTGAGGACAGCAGTCTTTGTGTGAGCAAAAGTGATGGGGTCTTGGATGTCTCTCTTCTTTTGTGGCCCACCTGGGGCCTTGCCACAAACCTCATTGGAGCTGTGGGGTGTGGGATTGGGTTTGTGGAATAAGTGACAGGGGTTTGGGGGTTAATGGTGGTGGTACATGGAGACAGTGATGAGCTTGTGTGGAGTCAGTGATGAATGTCCATAGGTTCAGTAGTAAGGGGTCTGTGAGTCAGGGAGTGGGGCTGAGGGCTGAGTGATTGAAAGGCTGCAGAATCAGAAATCGGTTTCTCCAGAGTTGGCAAAGGGATCTCTAGAAGTACTTTCTAGAATTGGAGACTGAAATATCTGACATGTGGAATCTATTTTGTCTGTAGGACAAGTGATGTTTAGACAGGGTGCCGGGAGTCTTGAGGCTCAAGGATACGAAGTCTTATGTTAGTAGGTGGGGTATCTGTGATAGTGATGGGAGTCTGAGCCTGCTGATGTATCAGCTGATGTATCAGCTCTGAATATAGTGATGGGGTCTCTGGGGTCAGTAATGGGAGGCTGTAGGATCAGTAGGTGGGTGATGGAGAGCCTTTGCTCCCAGAATGACGTCCACGGGACCAGTGATTCTGGGTTTTAGGAAGCAAATAGGGGTCTGTAGGCTTAAAGAATGGAGCACATAGTTTCAGTAATGGACTGTCTATGGACTTTTCAATCCTGTCCAGACCAGTCATTTCATGCAGGCTGCCTGCGGGAAGCAGGCATACACATGACTACTGCGATTACCATCCAATAGGGGCAATACCTTGAGACTGACTCAGATCTGAGATGTCAGCACTCGTCATTCCTAAATGCCTCAGACCTGAAAGAGGGGTTTTTATGGAAGAAAAACTACCACAAAAAAAATAAGTGCCCTTCTCATCAAATCAGATCAAGGGTGCATTCATTATCTGCACCTGATATCTCTGGTGATGTTATCCTTGATCGGCACTGTGAAGACCTTTTTATGTTCCCTTTCCATACCCTGTCACTTGGAAGTGAGTCACAGTTCTAGCTCACACTCCAGGGGAGGGAAAGTAATTGGAATTAATTCAAATTGTCCCATAAAGAAGATCTGCCCCTTTCCCCCCCATATCTATTTATTTGTTCAATTATTCATCTATATTATTATGGACTCGTGGATATTTATTTTGTGTCTTGGGTTATAATGCAGCACTAATATTATTTATGTATTTGCTTAAATTGTTCCAGCTTTGTCCATTGAGAGCAATTTCATGTTGGCTTCCGTGCCCATTTGCAAAGCCCTTCTTTTTTAAAATCGGAGAATGGTATTTAAAAACCAATATCTGGAAGAGTAATGTCAGCAAAATGGCAGCGTAGGCAGCTCCAAGCTTTCATCTCCCCGCAGACACATCAAAACAAGCAGAAAATGTCAGGACCAATTTTATCAGAACTCTGCAAAACAATCAACAACTTACGGCAGCCAAGCAAATGCTGAATCAAGGGAAAATGTGACTTCAAAACTGTAGACAATTTCCGTGGTGATTTTACTCGCCCTTGTTCCACCCCCTCCCTGGCATGCAGTGGTTTTAAAGCAGTAGCCACACACATTGCCAGAGAGGCATCTGGTCCCTGAGTCAGGGAGGAAGAGAGCAGACATTATTTTTAAATTACAGTGTGTGTCTGTTCAAACCTGTCCGGGGGCGGCGGGGGGGGGGGGGGGTGTCTGAAAAACTGATGCAAGTTGTTCAATCTCTGTTTCAATTAACTTGGAAGTCAGCAGAAGGATAGCAGGTCAGAAAAGTGACAGACATTGTTCAAAATCACTACAAGGCATACTAACAACGCTCAGATGCCTGGAGCAAAAAATAAATGACTGGGTCTTACACAGTTTACCCACTTAACATGCCTGCCTCAATGGCTCTATGTTTCCTACTCTTACTGTCTGCCATAGCAATTCTGGCATTTCTCCACCAAGTACTTTAGTCATTCCACATCTCCAGGAACCATCCTAGAGACATGTTCACACCATCTGATGAAGTCCCTGCTATGGTGTTAAATCCTGTATCCTCCCCACTACCACACCCCATTCAAATCTAATCTTCAATACCACTTACCCAGAAACCCCAGATTCTGGTCCCATGACCACTCCCTGGTTCTTGCAATACATGACATCACATACTGCCAACACATTGAGATATTGTCCTATTTTACTAGCAGGCCCAATGTATCCTGGCTGGGTTATATTATGACTTTTTCCTAGTTATTGACTTAGTGGGAAGCCCTTAGTTGGAAGGCTTAGCATTAGGAAGTAATTCAATAGGATGTGACAGAGTGCAGCACCAAGCAGGGAAAATGCAAAATGATTCTGGGGGTCATCTGGTGCCATAAATCAAGGATGTACATTTTTCCCAGCTTTAATGAGGTATAATTTATTTTTTAAATTGTATATTATTAAATTCTTTGGCATGATTGTCTGGTACCTATATACACTTTGAAATGATTACCTCCGTCAAGCTAAAGAAACACATCTATTATCTCACAGAGTTGACTTTTTTTCTTCTTTTTGGCATGCTGAGAACACATCTACTCTTTTAGCAAATTTCAAGTATACATACAGTATGGTTAACTATAGTCACCATGCTGTACATTAGATCCCTAGAATGCATTCATCTTATAACTGAAAGCGGTTCCCTTTACCCAACCTCTTCTCATTTTCCCCACCCCAGGTGACCATGGTCTAGAAAAATGTACAGCACAATTTTTAAATAAATAATTATTATAGAAATACCAAGACATAAGAGCAGATCGAAAAGAGCTCACAAAGGCTAAAGCTAGAATAATTTGTCCAAAATATCTGATACTACAGAACTATACTCTAAAAGAATAAAAAGCATATGCATAAGCAGGTGGATGTAAATAAAAGATTGAATAAAGAAATAAATGAAAAGAGGCAAATCTTTCCTACAAAAGAATTCCAAATAACACATAGATACCCCTCCAGGATTTCACTTCCTTCTTCTTTTTTTGTTTTTGTTTTTGTTAATCCTTACCTGAGGACATTTTTCTATCCAGAATTGAACTCGGGACGCTGCAGTCTGCAGGTCTGCTGCGTCAAGCCGGCTAGGGCCACTTCCCTCTTCTTTCAGTGCAGGCTGGACTTAAGAAATTCTACAAAAGACCTGTCCTCTTCAAAACTCTCAAGTTTATGAAAAACTAGAGAAGACTGAAAACTGTCATGTGTTATGAAGACTCAATGTAATCTGTTATCCAGAATTAGAGCAGGGAAGTGAAAAAGGATATGGGTGTCAAGACAGATTAAGCACAAATAAAGTTTAAAGTTTAGCTCACAGTATTGTTTCCAATATTAATGTTGCAGTTTTGACAAATGTATCGTGGTTATGGATGATGTTAATTTTGGCCCTAGCCGGTTTGGCTCAGTGGATAGAGCATCAGCCTGCGAACTGAAGGGTCCTGGGTTCAATTCCAATCAAGGGCACATGTCCGGGTTGCGTGCTCGATCAATGATTCTCTCTCATCATTGATGTTTCTGTCTCTCTCCCTCTCTCTTCCTCCCTGAAATATATATATATATTAAAAAGATGTTAACTTTGGGGAAACTGGATGAAAGGTATACAGGAACTCTCCATACTAAATTTCCGACTTTTCTGTAAATCTAAAATTATTCCAAAACTAAAAGTTTGTTTAAAAAGTTGAAATGTAAAAATAAAACTGTAAGAAGTCCTAAAAGGAATAAACAAAATAAAGCAAAGGAGTCCGAGGGCAGGTGGAGTTGTGACTCTTCTAAAGGGTTCCAATTGATTTGTGAACCCTTCATCAGGCCTTATTTCCCAAATGGATATGCTCAAGAGATGAAAATAAAATGCAGTTAACTGTTTATCCTCCAAGGAGCTTGAGAGCCCTGCAGAAATTTTGTGGAGTATCTCAGCTAAGACTGCCAAGGGGCAACACTTTAAAACAGTGGCCTAGACTAGGTGATTCTTATCCACAGGAACTAGGTGTAGATATCTTTATGTTTAAACTATTTTGAGTTTGTTGAACTTTTTTTTTTTAAACATATTTTATGCTCAAGAGATGAAAATAAAATGCAGTTAACTGTTTATCCTCCAAGGAGCTTGAGAGCCCTGCAGAAAGCTGCCTCCTGCACACCCTCTACTGAGGATGTGCCTGCGACCAAGGTACATGCCCTTGACTAGGTGATTCTTATCCACAGGAACTAGGTGTAGGTATCTTCATGTTTAAACAATTTTGAGTTTGTAGAACTTCTTTTTTTTAATATATTTTTATTGATTTCAGAAAAGAAGGAAGAGGGAGAGAGAGATAGAAACATCAATGATGAGAGAGAATCATTGATCGGCTGCTTCCTATTCGCCCCACACTGGGGATCGAGCCCACAACCTGGGCATATGCCTGACTAGGAATCAAACCATGACCTCCTGGTTCATAGGTCTCTGCTCAACCATTGAGTCATGCCTGCCGGCCGGGGCTTTCTTGCACTTTTTAAGTACAGATATTACATCTTTTTTTCAAATTTGAGGAGTTTTCAGCTATTAATTTTTTCTGCCTCTTTCTCTCTCTTCTCTTTCTGGGACTAATATTGCATTTTTTAAATTGGAGTATAATTGACATGTAATATTATATTAGTTTCAGTGTACATAATGATTCAACATTTTTATACACTGCAAAATGATCACCACAAAATCTAGTTACCTTCCATCACCATACAACAAAGTTATAGCATTTTTTTTCTTGTGATGAGAACTTTTAAGAGGGTGGAAAGGTAGAGATCAATGGGGGGAAAAAGAGACTCATATAATACTTTAAACAATAAAGAATTTTAAAAAAAGATTTACTCTCTTAGCAATATTTAAATATGCAATGCAATATTATTGACTATAGTCACCATGCTGTGTATTACATCCCATGACTCATTTTTTAGTTGGAAGTTTGTACCTCTTCATCCATTCGCCCACACCCAATCTCCTTCCCCATGTTGCATGTTTAATGGTTTCCTAAGGATCTCATTAGCATTTATTCATTTTTTTACATTCTTTTACATTTCTGTTCATCAATTGGGAAATCTCCACTGATCTATCTTCAGTTTTATCTTCTCCCTTTTTTCCTTCCTTCTGCTAGCTCAGATCTGCTTTTGAACCTCTCTAATAAATTACCCATATCAATTACTGTACTTTTAAAACTCCAGATATTCTTATTGGTTCATATTTACAATATCAATTTATTTACTCATATTGTTTATTTTATGAGTCATGCAATTGCATTTTTAAATTCTTTAGATATGGTTTCTATTTGTGTTTTTTTAAATTTTTTTCCATCACTATTTATCCCCCCCTACACTCTTCCACCTCCACTCTCCCCATTTACCCACAATCACCCACTGTTGTCCATGTGGTTTCTATTAGTTTTAAAAACATATTTATAATACCTGTTTAGAAGTCCTTTTCTGCCAAATCCAACAGCTTAGCCCCCTCAGAGAGCATTTCTATCAGCAAGTGTTTTTTCCCCGGTGTATACATGCACACTTATAAGGCACACTTTCCTATTTCTTTGCCTGCAATATTGAAAAAATTGGCATTGTAGATCATATACCAACTTTGGATTCTGTTCCCACCTTGTGGATGATTGTGGTTGCTAGATTTCTGTTGGTTTATTTGTTTAGTGACTTACCTGGATTAATTCTGTAGAGTATTAGAATCAGTGTGTGTGTGACTGCTGGCACCTTGTTGCCTAGAGCTTGGAATTCCATCCCTACATCCTTGTTACCTCCCTACATTGTCCCTATCCCAACTAGAGAATATGGGGAGCTTTATGGAAAAGATGAGGCAAGAGAAAGAGATTCACTAAATTTGTATATAATGTCCTGGCAAACCTCTAAGAGATGCATGTATGAAAATGACCAGAACCAACACAGGCAAAAGGTTTGAGAACTGAACTACAGCACTGAGTACCAGACTGGCTTCAAAATTGACCTGTGGCTAGCACACAAGTGAGGGAGACCAGAATTGCACTGCAAAGGCTTTGGAAGCTAAATTCATAGCTGAGCTACAGCCCCACCAATAGTAGGCCAGAGTGCATGTTACAAACCAACACAGGTTGACCACTTACTAAAATGGAAGCATGTCACATAATACCCAAAATGTCTGAGGTACAGTATAAAATAGCATAATAGTGTGTGTGTTTTCTTGTAGACCCACAGTTTTGCCTTGTTGGTGTTCCCAGCTAGAAATCTTCCACTCAGTAATTTCTGCTGCATATATTGTTTCCATTTGTTATGGTTGAGAAAGGTGTGTGGGAATGGAAGGCAGAGCCTGGGAATCGCTTCAGCGTGTGCAGATATCCACAGAAAAGAACACATTGTGTTTTACAAAGAGTCCATTGCAGAGACTCAGAGCACCCTGAGGCAGGTGTACAAGTGCGCATGGCTGGCCACTCCTGGGAGTGCAGTAGGCTGACTCATGAAGAATCATGTGCACAGAGGCGGACCTTTTGTCCTGGGAAGATGGGTGTGATCCACTTTTTAGAAACACATGCCAAGGAATAGGGGTGGGAATCTGGAGAGTGGTCACTTTACCCTAGGTGAGGGATTTCTCCTGAGATGTCCACTTTCGGACGTAAACACAATTATCCTCCTTCGAAGTCATATAAATGAACTCAAATACCCCCTCAGTTAACTTGATCCTCTGTAATTAAAGGCAGGCGTGTGACATGGGCGTAAGGAGTATGGCGGTGTTTTCATCAGCTCAAGTGGCTATAATAAAATAGCACAAACCAATTTATTTCTGGAAAGTCCAAAATCAAAGTGGCAGTAGACTGGTATCCGGTGAGGACACACTTCCCGGTTTGCAGACCACTGCCTTGCTGCTGTATCCTCACGGGAAGGAGGGAAAGAGAAAGCAAGCTCTCTGGGCTCTTCTTCTAACACCACCAATCCCCTCAGGTGCACCCACCCTTATGACCTTCTGAACCTACTTACCTCCCAAAGTCCCCATCTTATTAGGATAAAATCATGTTTCCTCAAAAATTTATGGTAGAATATTCATCACAATTACACTAAAATGTAGACTTTTTTTAAGGTTTCCAATCAATGATCATAGTATAATCCCAATTTATTGAGATCTTCTTAGTTTCTTTCAGAAAAATCTTATAGTAACCTGGATATAGGTCTTGTGCATATGTTGCTCACATTCCCACTAACTGTTTTTTGTTAGATATGTGATATTTTTCCCCCCAATCTGTGGCTTTTCATTCTTTTAGAAGCGCCTTGCAAAGAGCATACTTTTAAAAAATTTAATGAAGCCCAATGGAGCAAATTTTTCTGTTTTAGCCTTAGTGACTGTGCCTCAGGGTGTTTTTGCGAGGCTGCAACCAAGATGAAAATCAGAACTACAGTCATGTCAAGACTCAACTGCGGGAGGATCGCCTCCTAGCTAACTACGTAATTGGCTCTTGGTGATACTGTTCTAAAAACCTAGTTATTATTTAACAGAAAAGGAGAAAAGGGAAGACTAGACAATGTAGGCACGCCATTTATACAGCTTTGCCAGATAGCGGCCAATGGGCATTTTCTTCAGCCCACGGAACTCAGCAGGCTCTCAAGGCCACGCCCACCGGCTACCCCGTCAGACAGGCACTTCCCATCTCTATAGCTCCGCCCACAGGGCCGTGGCTTATTTGAAAGGAGGTCGGCTCGGTATTTTGCCCGTCTGGGCGAGCCCTGATCAGCCTGCACATTACCTTCGCAAACTCATTCCTCCGCGCTGTGAGGATGTTCACGGCTCGTGCTTCCCTTTTCTCCAGAGGCCACGAGCCCTTTGCTTGGCTGAATACAGAGACTTGCGAATACTTCCTATTTCTGAGAGGTCCGCCTTCTGCTTGAGCACCGAGTTCCATAGGCTGACCAGGTTACGCACGGCACTCCAATTGGAAGCGGCGGCTGTCCGTCAAACATCCTATTGGTCGGGTACTGTATCTACGGTTGTTTAGGCTGTGAACGTCCTCGAGCGAAAAGGGGAATTGGCTCGAGCTTTCGATTGGGCCCAGGAAACTGTCAGTCAAGGAATGGGCGGGTGCAATCGCAATCCAGCGCACATTATTGGTAGAGAGAAGAGGCGGATACGGGGAGGGAGAGGGATGCCGGCTTCTCTTGATTGGGCCATACGGAGGGCCGTGCGCCCCCGTACTCCGGATTGGCTGACCGTGAGCCGCGCCCCCCTCACGCCAACAGCCTTCGGTACGAGAAGTGCACCCCGCTCGCCTCGCGTAGCTGTGGAGCCAGTTTGGTGCAAAGGCGTGCAGAGGGGGCTAGCTGGGTTCCCAACCGGACCCGACGTAGACCCGGGAGTGGTGCGCTCCTTCTCAACGGTGAGCGAAGACCAGTGGGCAGCGGGAGAGGGGTCGGGCCGGCGGGCTGCGAATGAAGGTCTGCGGCACCAAGTTCCTTCAGAGCGTCGTCGCACCCGGAAGTGTGGCAAGACATCAGTCGCACCCGGAAGTGTGATGCTTCCGAGGCCATGGGAAGTAATGGTACCCGGCCAGTTGAGATACCGGGTTAAAACAGATGTTTATGTATCTTTTAATTCCTGCGGCTCGGTAGATCCTCCCTTTTCGGCAAGTGCTGGAGGATGCAAGTAATTTGGTCACATTTTTAAATGTCTCATCCTGTTCAAAACCGAGGGTAAACGAGCACTAGGAGCGTGGACAAGAGGGCTAAGCTCAGTAAAGGCTTTCAGGAAGTTTCTTTTGCTGCCCATCACCCTCACTTCCCCTGCCGCCCAGGGATGTGCAGATGGAGGCCGGAGGAGACCCTGCTGCCCCAGCCCCCGGGGACGCCGAGGACTTGGAGGACACGCGGCTCCCCAGTGAGGAGGCTGGAGACGGTGGAGGGGTTCAGGAGGACCCTACAGATTCCGAGGACCGGAGCCTGGAGGAAACAGGTATGTTTTTTCCTTACCACAAATTCCAAAGAATGTATAGGGGTGTCATTGTTGAGGGAGGTCAATGAAGGGACCAGTAACGAGCCTTTTTGGGTCTTAACAGGGTTGCATGTGGTCAGTAAGAGGTCGTCGTTGACTCACATTGCAGTTTAAATCCTCGAGGAATGAAAAGGAGGAAATCAGTGAGCATCGGTGAATGTTCACTGGGGACTTGGGTTGAGTTAGGCCCTTGGGGTATCAAAAAGGGATTAGTTGGGGTCAAAGGGGGGCACTGGGGATTTAAGATGGTCAGGTCAATGACTGACCGAAAGGAAGTTAAGAAGGTCCAAGGTGGACTATTTAGAAATCGGTGTCTTTGGGGACTAGGGTGTCATTTAAGTCACTGAGGTGGGGAAGAGGGTCAGTGGAAGCCTGTGGACACCCAGAGTATTTACCTCATTGAGGAGACAATGGTGAGTTGTCAGAGGTACTCTCTTAAGGAACCAGATGTTAGTGGCTACTAATGGCGATTATGGGTGGGCAGGCAGTGGACATCAATGAGATTACTTGGGGAGTTAGAGGACCAGTAGGAGAGTCTTTGAAGACCCAGGTGGATGTGTAAAGGTATTCTGTGGAGCGTCGATGGAAGTCATTGGGGGCATTGCTCATTGATCACGTTGGAAGGAGCAGTGGACATCTCTTAAGATTAAACGGTGGAGGAGGGCGGTCTTTGAGAACTTGGGAATTGTTAGCAAGTAATGGCAGAGATTGGGAGGAGGTCGTTGGTAATTGGGAGCAAGTGGAGTCATAGAATGTCAGTGAGAGAATGAAGGAATATGAGGTCATGGGGATTTCATGGGAAAATTGTTGAGACATAGTTGCCAGTGGGTAATAATGGTTGTCCTTGGGGGAAATCAATGGACATTGACTGGATTAATAGGAGGTGTGTCAGGGGAGTCAGTAGGAGGCATTGAAGTGGTGGGTTTCATTGGTGATTGTTAATAATAATCATAGGAAAGGGCAGTGGAGGTCATATTTATAGAAGTCCTGTGTTTTAGTGTATATTATGGTGGTTATTGTAGGGAGGGGGGTGGATACCACTGAGAATAAAGGGAGATCAAGAGAGTCAGTGGAGGTCATTGAAGTCCTAGGTGTTAGTGGAGATTAATAGTGATCATTGGAGAGAAGGGAATAAAAGAGGGTTAGGGGAGTCAACAGAGACTACTGGAAGTCTAGGATGTTAGTGGACATTAATAGTGGTCAGGTAGGGGTGGAATGGACATGGAGTAGAATAGATTGTGGGTCAGAGCAGTCAGTGAAGGTCATTGAAGACCCAGGTATTAGTGATGTTAATGTGGGGTCTTTGAAATGGTAATGAACAGCAGTGGGAGTAAATAGAGGGGATTAAAGATCTGGGTGTTAGTGGATATTCATGCAGTCATTGGGAGAATCAGTGGTCATCATCAAGAATATAAATGGTGCTCAAGAGAATCAATAGGGTCATTAGGGATCAGTGGACATCAGTGAGAATAACTAAGGGATTAAGGTAGTGGGGACAAGGAGCAGTGAAAAACCCAAATATTAATGGATGTAATGGGTCGTAACCGGTTTGGCTCAGTGGATAGAGCTTCGGCCTGCGGACTGAAAGGTCCCAGGTTCGATTCCGGTCAAGGGCATGTACCTTGGTTGCAGGCACATACCCAGTAGGGGGTGTGCAGGAGGCAGCTGATCGATGTTTCTCTCTCATCGATGTTTCTAACTCTCTATCCCTCTCCCTTCCTCTCTGTAAAAAAAAAAAAAAAAAAATTAATAAAATATATTTAAAAAAATAGATGTAATGGTATCAGGAGGATGAGGGATCAGAGGTTATTAATGGGGATCATTGAAGATGTAAGTTATTCAGGAAATGGGGTGCTTTGAAGACTTAGAAATGGCAGTTATTGAAAGGGGAATAATTGGTCTTTAGGACATAAGAGGGTTCAATTATGACAATGAGAGATTGGATTATTGGGGTTTTAAGGGCATCATGTGGATGTAATTGAAGGGCAGAGAAGATACCTGGAGTTCTGTGTCAGCATCAGGGGTCATTGGGGGAAGGGGCTGGTAGGCATTTGGTGAGTCCTTGGGCACAGGGGGTTAGTGGGAGTCCACAGGCAGGTGACCCACCAGGGGCTCCCTTTCAGGATCCAAGACCAAGGACCAGCCACCCAGCCTGCTGTCACCACTGCCCCAGTCAGAGTCCCCTTCATGTACCCGTGAGCTCTGGGATCCTGCAGCCTCTGAGAATAATGCCATGGATGACTCTGAGAGTGGCTCCGGGGGCCAGGGCGGAGATCCAAGTGACGAGGACTGGCGCAGCAAGCGAAAGCACGTGTTTGTACTGAGTGAGGCAGGCAAGCCCATCTACTCGAGGTACGGTAGTGTGGAGGCACTGTCGACTACCATGGGTGTGATGACAGCTCTCGTGTCTTTCGTGCAGAGTGCAGGAGATACCATCCGCGCCATCTATGCTGGTGAGCAAAGGGGCAGGAGGTGGAACTGGGGGCAGTGACTGTGAATATGAATATGGCTGTCTGGGTAGCAGCTATAGGTCTGTCTGACTTCCGGGGGCACTGTCCAGCCAGCCAGGTGTGGGTCAGTGTGTGTGGCTGGCTTTCCAGTCCTGAAGGGGTGAGGGCTTGGTGTTGTGTCCATCTGTCAGTTTGGCCTTCTGGGTTCTGAGTGATTAACTCCTGGGATGTAAGTGACTGGCTGGATACTTCCTTGTTTATCTGACAGCATGGTTGTGTGGCTGTGTGGCTGAGTTGGGTATCTTTCTGGCTGTGTCATTCCTTGCTTCATCTTCCCCCACTTCATGTTATATGTCTAACCTGATTCTTTGACCATCCCATCGTGTCTCTACAAATGTTCAGTCTCCCCCAGATTGTCCTAACCCTAAGTCCGAGTTTCCACAGAGTGACCGCGAAAGCTTGGGCCAGAGGTGTGTGTTCAGGGAAAGGGGGGAAGAGCCTCACCTGATCCTCTCAGTCACCACCGACTCATCGCTACCCCCTGCCCATCCCTTCCCTCCCCCAGAGGACCACAAGCTGGTGTTCCTACAGCAGGGCCCACTGCTGCTGGTGGCTGTGTCAAGGACTCCTCAGTCAGCAGCCCAGCTGCGGGAGGAGCTTCTAGCTGTGCACGCACAGATCGTGAGTACACTGACCCGTGCAAGTGTGGCCCGCATCTTCGCCCGTAAGCAGAACTACGACCTCCGCCGCCTGCTAGCTGGCTCCGAGCGCACCCTAGACCGGCTTCTGGACAGTGTGGAGCGGGACCCAGGTGCCCTGCTCCTGGGTGCGGTCCGCTGTGTGCCCCTCACTCGCCCGCTGCGGGAAGCACTGGGTACACTGCTCCGACGTTGCACAGCACCTGGCCTGGCACTGTCCGTGCTGGCGGTGGGTGGTCAACTGGTGACAGCAGCCCAGGAGCGGAATGTGTTGGCTGAGTGCCGGCTGGACCCAGCTGACCTGCAGTTGCTGCTCAACTGGGTCAGTGCACCTGCCTTTGCAGCAGGGGAAGCGTGGGCACCTGTGTGCCTGCCCCGCTTCAACCCAGATGGTTTCTTCTATGCCTATGTGGCCCGCCTGGACGCCATGCCTGTCTGCCTGCTGCTACTTGGCACTGACCCTGAGGCCTTCCATGACATGGCCACCTGCCGGCGCCTGGTGGAAGACGGCATGCACACGCTTGGTGCCATGCGTAACCTTGGGGAGGCTGCCAGTTTCTCTAATGCCCCATCAGCCACTGCCCCATCCTACAGTGTGCAGGCCGTGGGAGCACCTGGCCTTCGTCACTTCCTCTATAAGCCACTGGACATCCCTGACCATCACCGCCAGCTGCCTCAGTTTACCAGGTGGGTCCTGATCCTTGGGCAGTCTGCCAGGTGGGAAGGCTTATCTAACTGGAAGGTTCAGCATCTCATAGACATGTTTCAGGAAAGAAAGCCAGCCATGCTCTACAACAGCGGTCACCAGCTGGTAGTCCATGGACCACTGGTGGTCCATGAGGTCCGAAAGGTTGGCAACTGATGCTCTAGAACAGTGGTCGGCAAACTGCGGCTCACGAGCCACATGCGGCTCTTTGGCCCCTTGAGTGTGGCTCTTCCTAAGCCTTAGGAGTACCCTAATTAAGTTAATAACAATGTACCTACCTATATAGTTTAAGTTTAAAAAAGTTGGCTCTCAAAAGAAATTTCAATCGTTGTACTGTTGATATTTGGCTCTGTTGACTAATGAGTTTGCCGACCACTGCTCGAGAATGATGGAATAGAACAGGTGTATAACTGATGAGGGACGCTCAACTACCAATCTCAAGGAATCCCTTATTCTAATGGAAACTAAGGCCCCAGTATTCAAGGAATCCCATAGTTTGAGGGGAAAGCTGGGCCTCTGACCATAGAGATTCTTTAAGTCTAATGGGGAAGGCTTATTTAGCTCCTTAGCTTAATTGAACTCCTTAGACTGAGGGGAGATGGCCAGCCAAGAAAGCCCTAGACTGACCCTGTCGCTGGCCTCCCTCCCTCACTGCAGCCCTGAGCTAGAGGCCCCGTACAGCAGAGAAGAGGAACGGCAGCGACTGTCGGACCTATACCACCGCCTGCATGCTCGCCTCCATAGTAGCTCCCGGCCGCTGCGCCTCATTTACCACGTGGCTGAGAAGGAGACTCTGCTGGCCTGGGTGAGTTGGGGAGAGGGCTCTTCAGGGGTTAATTCCCTGCTTCAGTTCTTTTTGCGTCCATTGTATCCCCCCAGCCATCACAAACTCCATCCATAGCCTTTGTATACCTTTGCTTTCAACACTGTCCCTGCCATTACACATGTGTCTTTGAAACCCATAAGGGTCAATCACAGTGTCTCCAAACCTCATTAACCCCATCATTCTGTTTGCTGTTCCCCCATTAGCAACCAGGACAGTGTCAACTTTCAAGAGGCCCCATTAACAACCATCACTGTGTCTGCTGATTTCCTATATTCCCATTAGTCCCGCCCATGTGTCTTCAGGCACCAGTTCAGAACTCCTTGAATACCAAAGGCGTGGTTCCATGCTATGCCTCCTACCTGGCATATCCTTCCCTGCAGTCTTTCCAGGGCTTCTGTCCTCACTTTCTATGGGTGTATTAACCCTTTGCACTCCGCTGTCCCCTCTCAGGGGACATCGGAATTCTAGCATATCACTCGGATGTCCCCTCTCAGGGGACATTGCAGTTTATTAGTGATTACGGGGAATTGAGTTATTTCAACGCAACTTTTTGAGACATGCATTGTTCCCTGAAGTTTTATCTTGAAATGGCACAAGAAATTAAATCAAAATATCGTAAAATTACTAAGATATATACAAGAAATGTCAGCGGGTTTTGTGTCGGATTAAACAATAAACTACATATTCCCGATGTGGGACAAAGAAAACGGGACTGCATTGTGTGTTCTAACAGGAAAACACCTGGTGGCAGGCGTCAAACCACTTATTACTGTCAAACATGCACTAATCAGCCTGCAATGCATATTGGGGAGTGTTACAAAACTTATCATACTGTACAAAATTATAAACAATAAAATATTGTTTTTTTTGCAAATATACATTCCTCGATGTCACCCAATTCATATAAGTCCAATATCATTATAATACGTTACTTGGTTCCAAAATTATACTAAATAATACGAGGGTCTGTAAATGCACGTTTCCGCCGCAAAGTAGCGTCGAGTAGCTGGTAGCCAATGTCCAGAATGGTTCGGAGTGCAAAGGGTTAAATGTCATCTATTCTGGTCAAGGTGACCCCATAGGAAATGGCACCTTCCCCCTGGGCTCTGCCATTCAGTGCACATTTATTAAATAATGTATTGGGTACCTATTGAGTATCAGGCATTGTTCTAAGCCAGGGGCTTTTTTTGTTTTTTATTTTTTTAAACTTTATTTCCAAGCAATTTTAGACTTACAAAGAAGTTGCAAAAATAGTAGAAAAAATTACTATAAATAACTCCATCACCTAATTTCTCCAGATATTAATATAACCACAGTAACTTATCAAAATCAGGGAATTAACACCAGTATAATGGCATCTAATCCACAGACTTCATTCAGATTTCACCAGTTGCCCCACTAATGTTTTTTTACTGGTCCAGAATCCAGTCCAGGATCACATGCTGGATTTATTTATTGTGTCTCCCTAGTGTCATTTATTCTGGAACAGTTCCTCAGTCTTTTTTGTCTTTCATAATCTTGGCACTTTTAAAGGGTGCCAGCCAGTTAGTTTTTAGAATGTCCCTCAACTTGGGTTTTCCTGGTATTTATCCTGACTAAATAGAGGTCATGCATTTTTTGAAAGAATATCACAGAAGTGATGTGTCCTTCTCTGCATCATATCAGGAGGCCCACAATGTCAGTTTGTCCTGTTGTTGATGATATTAGCCTTGATCACTTAGTTAAGGTGGTGTCTGTCAGATTTATCCACAGTAAGGTTAGTATTTCTCCCCTTTGTAATTAGTAAATAGCATGAGGTGATTATGTTACTGTTCTGTTTTTCATCATATTTTCACCCACTAATTTTAATATCCATTAATGATTCTTGCCTGCAATAGTTATTACTCTGGTGTTTATTACTAGACTGTCATTTTTCTAACCCTGTCATTCCTTCTACAGTTATTGTTTGATATTCTATTGTCTTAGAGACCTTTTCCTCCTGTATTTGTTGAATTTTTAATTTTATATTAGTTATGGTCTCATGGATTTTTCTTTAATTCAGTGGGCTAAAATCTTCTCTATCCTTTATTTTTCTTGTCTGTTATTTATTTCATTGCTCAAATTGTCTCTCACATAGCCAGTGGGAGCCGTGATGTAGGTACACTGTCCCTTGTGTCATTTGACATGTCTCCATCGCTGCTGGAACACTTCTTACTTTTTGGCACAAGATGTTCCAAGCTCATCTTGTACTTTCTCTGTGTCAGTCCATTTGTCCAAGTAGCTCTTGTACCTTTTAGTGAAGAATGGTGATTCAAAACCAAGATATGGTAGGCCCAGGATTTTAAATCGGATGATTGGGGGATTACTCACCAAGGAGATGGCAGCTAAGTGGGGCAGGGAGGTAGTGGGCCATGTGAGTATCTGGAGGAAGAGTACAGCTGGCAGAGGGAAAGGGCTGTGCAAATGCTGTGAGGTGGGACTGAGCCTGGTTTATGGTTGAGGAAGAGCAAAAAGGCTAGAGTGGCTGGAACAGAGGAAGTGAGGGGAGAGCAGTGAGAAGTGGTGTGGAAAGAACTGGTGATCTCATGACATTACATCTCTCAGATTGGTGTGAGGATTAAATGGAATTAATCCTCTTATACTCAGGGTACAGATGATGAAGACATAGGTGTGTAGAGCTCAGAACAGGACCTTGTATACAACAATTGCTCATTAAAAAGCACTGTTGTTGTTACACCCATTCTATAGGTGAGCATCACAGTCAGCATCACCCAGTTGAAGCCACTAGATCTAAACGATCCCTTGGCTCAACTGAACCTGGCCCACCCTTGGTTCAACTGAGAACCCCTGGCTCACCCATGACACAATAATATCAGCTTACCTGCTTTAGCCCAGTGACCAGACAGCATCAGGTGGGAGCTGCTGCCAGGTGCGTCTTCCAAACAGGAGATAGGCATGGGGCTCGGGTTGGATGGACAGGGTTAGGGATGACCATTTCCAGCCCAACTGACTCTGTCTCCTCTCAAACCCACAGGTAACCTCTAAATTTGAGCTCTATACCTGCCTCAGCCCCCTGGTGACCAAGGCAGGTGCCATCTTGGTAGTGACCAAACTCCTACGCTGGGTGAAGAAAGAGGAAGATCGGCTTTTCATTCGTTATCCACCCAAGTACTCGACACCTCCGGCAGCCTCATCTGCCTCTACGGACCAAGCTTCCCATAATGGCTTGTTCACTGGATCTTGAGTGGCAGAACCTCCCAGATGGGGCAGTGCTGGGAACAACTACCTTTGGCTCTTACCTTCTGTCTCCACCCTGCAAAGGGGGAGCTGGAAGGGGTGGGGTGGTTGATGGTGGTGTCTGTGGCTGGTCTCTCTCTCCCTGGACAATAAGGCAAGATCTGAGGGCTTGCCCACGAATGAGAGATGACTGGACATAGGTCAGCAGGCTGCTTCCTCAGCCCCTCCTGCATCTCCACCTATGGAGAAATCCTTAGGCTTCTTCCCTTCCCTCTGCCTCACTATCTCCACTTGGATGATGTTCCAGCCTCTGTCAGGGACTTTCTCCTCCGTTACCTAGGCACCATGCCCTCTGTCCTGCATCTGGAGTTGGCCTCCACGGTGGGCTCTTAGCCCTGAGTGTCCAGGGATGGCCAAGGTCTCTGTGGGTGACCCATGGGACCAGCCTGTGCTGGAACTGACCTAAAGATACTTAAAAGAAAAGGTCTAGACCAATCCCCACAGGGACATTCTTTCGCCCTTGTTGTACTTCATCTCCCTGTCAAAAGGGACCCCATCAGTGTTGGCTGCTGCTAATGTTAATGAGAAAGGTGGTCCTCGCAGTCTGTCTGTGTAACCCAGGGCAAAGCCCCCGACTTCACACAGAGATCCAGAACTTTTACGTAGGAGGTGACTTAACTTCTAAGGCTCCTTCTGCTCATTCGTGAAATAGAGATAACTGACCTCTCACCGGCTAAGTGAGCATTTGTGAATGAAAAGGGACTCGGACCCGTGTGTACCACCCCACGACACATGGACATTTGCCCCAGACTTTCTGACAACCTGCACTACACGAGCAACCTGGAGGGGGCGAGACCTTTCTAATTTGTATATGTACTCACAACACTCGGTCCCCAGTCACTAAGACCCTAGTTCTAGCCTTGTTTTCTCCAAGCGAATTACAGCCGCATGTCGCTGAGCCAGAGGCTCACGGAAACTCCTTTGCGCTCATCCTGGTCCAGTGCTGCACGCATGCGCGCTGCAGAGCCTTCCTGCCCTCGCGTGCTCCTCCCCCCCCCCCCATCAATTGTCGAAGGCGCATGCGCCTAACTAACTCCTGCTGGGAAAATGGCGGCCAAGTTGGAGCCGCTGGCGGCCTCGGAGGAGGCGGAGGAGGGCGAGGGCAAGGGATGCGCGGGTAAGCCGGCCGCGGCCAGGGCAGAGGGGAAGCCTCTGTCCCAGTCCAATAGAGAGAGATTGATAGCAGTTCCAAAAAAAAAGGAGTAAAACTTTAGGCCTTTTATAACAAGGTAAATAATACTTAAGTATGCATCTCTTCAAGCAACGGATGGAGGTAGACATTCTCACAAAAACCACCCTGCTGCCACATCTGAGGAAATTCACAGTAACTCCCCATCCTCTGACACCCAGGCGGTTCACACGTTGTGTGGACTTTTAAATCCTAATCCCACAGACCAGACCGCTTTTCTCCAGGGCGTTGTGACAATGATGCCCACACCTTCGGGAGAGGGGAGGGAGGGGAATTGCCGTCTAGAAAAGAAGAAAACCCCCAAGACTGTCCCGCCATGTACCCGTCACTGTTTCAACAGCTGCCACCTTTCCGCCCTCCGCTCACCCATAACCCCCTTTCTGCAGCCTAAACCGCTGTGTTAATAAACACGGTTGCATTTTGTCCAGACCTGTCTGCAGACATCGACAATAACTTGTTTATTGTCCTAGGATGTCAGCGCCATGAGAACCATTCGTTGCTCTTTCCCCAAGGCCCAAACAATGCCTGCTTGGCACATAGTAGGTGCTCAATAATTTGTGTATTGTATGAATAATGAAGTAACTAACATGGAGAGCTCTCTCAGATTAGGGCCACACATTGAATGCCAGCTTTCTACAAAGACCCGACAGAAATGAGACCGATGCCAATAGATCTCATTGAGCACTTACTGCAGCTGCCACCTACTACAAAGCTTTTAGTATCCACTTTCAAGTTTGTCACAATTGAAGTTACTTCATCAGCAAGGAGGAAATTTAAGAGCAGGTGATGTTACCATTTTTAGCCATTAAAATTGGCTTTATAAAAGGAGAGATGATATCTAATATTGATTACTCTGGGGGGAAAGGCCATCTTTTATCTCACTTGGAGAGCTGACCAGTAAACGCTTAGCTGGAGGCAGTTTGGCAGAACATTTTTAGCATCTAAAATGCTAGTCACTATATTCGGCCACCGTGCTTAGTAATCAGGAGAATATAGAGATACCTGGGCCAGAAAAAGTCATTAGGACATTGTTGATGGAAGCCAAAAAAAAAAAAAGGAGCAATTATGGAAATGGCTAAGCTTAGGTATATTCATGCATATTGTGGAATGCCTGTGTGTGGTGGACCTTTAAAATTTTTTGAGCAGCAGGAAAAAAAATGGTTAAATTGCAATTTAATTTAAAATAATTAAAATTTAAAAGGATAAGACCATGATTTATTGGCACAGAATGAACTCTAAAAAGATATTTTTATGAGGAAAAAGTTTGGATTTCCAAAATAAAGTAGAAGCAATGTCAGCCATAGCCCTTTGTAGGTTGCACAGAAAAATATCTGAAGGCAAAAGGCCTCACTGATGACTCTTAATAAGGGACTTGGATCTTGGGGGCTGTGCAAAAGTGGAGACATTTTTGTGATGGTTTTTCTTTTAGGAAACTGTAAGTAGCACTGCATAATTTTTTAAAAGATGAGAACGAGGGAAATTTGAATTGCATCCGAGAATCATATTAATATTGGTTAATATTGGCATCTTGGTTTGGATGGTTGTACTGTGGTTATCTGGTAGATTCCCCTTGAATAGAGTAAATATACACTGGAACATTAAGGAATAATGGGCCATGGTGCCTGCGATTTATGGTACAGAAACGCTCACAAATGGGAAACCTGATACAAGGCAAGTAGGAGCACTGTGGTCTATTTCTACAACTTTTATGTACATCTGAAATGATTTCAAAATAAAATGTTTAAAAGGGGCTCATGCATTTAATCTGTTTTATAACATGGATTTTAAAAAAACGTTTATTAAGTTGTTAGCTGGATTATTTAAAAGATTTACTGATCACCCATGATCATACCCCAATGATTAGGACTAGAAGTGCAGGGGAGAGGAAAAACATAGATGGAGCTTTCACAAAAATGGCTGCAAAAGCCAGCTATAAAAGGCATGGGGACAGTCGGGGAAATCACATATGTTCTGGGTACTAGATGATATTAATGATCCAATGATTAGTGATAATTGTTAATATTGGTATAATTATAGGATTGGAGTCATCTAAGAAAATGTCTTCGAGTAGTGAAACTTAAGTATCTGGGGATGACATGTTACGAAGCCTGGGGCTTTCCTGGAAAAACAGCTGAAGCAAATATTAAGGATTGTCAGATCTGGGCGATGAATAAATCAGGCTCATCACGGTATTCTCCTTACTTTTATGTGCATTTGAAGTTTTCATAATGAACTATTTAAAAAACAATAACAAATACTTATCCTCATTATTAAAGTAGCTTTACTTTTTTGTTTAATTTCCAAATAGTAAGAGTATTTAAAACTGCTTAAAATCTCAAGAGACTACATACCAGCCTATTAATACCAGAGAAAGGCACTGAGATTTGGGGCTAAGGAGAGAAGGGAAAGTTTCATTTTTAACTTCACATGTTTGTGTGGTGTTTGAATGTTTTTAGAATGTTACTTGGATAAGAAAGTAAAAATTAAAACAATACATAAAAGACATTTTACTAAAAGATCTGCATGTCTTTACCAAACTGTTGGCAGTAATTACTTCTTGGGAAGGGGATTGACTTGGGGAAGGGGCTAATGGTGAGGGGAGACATATTTTTTACTCTATGTTCTTCATTTGTTTAATAAGTAATTTAAAAAATCAAATGCAAAATTAAATTAATGCATATAATTTGTAAAAGGTTTCAGGCAAGACAAAAATATGTAAAGAGAGTGAATACACCACCAAATATTTTAACAAAATTTAATAAATTCGGGTTACAAGCCCCTGGTTCACAACATGATTTTTAATGGCTGCAAAGAATTTCATCCTACAAAAGTGCTATAATCAACTAAGGCATCTTTAGGTTGCTTCCATCTTTTAAGATTACAAACAATGAAACAACATCTTGCCATCATCCTTAATTTTTTCCTTAAGATAGATTCCTAGAAGTGGAAGTTCTGATCCAGAGGAGTTGAGTAAGTTTTGGATATTTACTCTGTAGATATGACTTGTTACTATGAGGTTATACTGGATCAGGGTGGGCCCTGACCCAATGTCTGGTGTCCTTATAAGAAGAGGGAATTTTGGACACAGAGATAGAATGCAAGGTGAAAACACAAACACACACAAAAGGAAGCCCCGGTTGATGGTACTTAGTTTTGGCAGCAAAAGAAGGAAAGCAAACTAAATATCCACTAGTAAGGGACCTCTCTTAAATTATGGTATATTTACTCTGTGGACCGCTATTCAGCCACTAAAAAGAATAAAAAGATCACCAGTATACATTGTCAAATGAAAAATACAAGCTGTGGAACATCATTTAGGATAGGATACCACTTATATAGAAAGGGTGGAGATATGCTTGCATATGAATTGAATTATCTCTAAGCTTGTAACACTAGCGACTTCTGAGGAGGGAAATTGAGGAACTGGTGTCTGAGGGGAAGAGACTTTTCTGTTTATTGCTTTTTAGCCATCATGTGTGATTTGTGTGCTGCCTTTTATAGTCTCTGCCCAGTTTTCCTTGGAGAGGGATGAGTCATTGGGATTTGACCTTCTATCATTGATTTCAAAAGTTTAAGATGTCAATATTTTTTTTCTGTTATTTTATTGTTATTATAATTCTAAAAGTAACATAGGCTCCTGTTAAAGATGTATAGAAGGTCCAGCTGGCATAGCTCAGTGGTTGAGTGTTGACCTAAGAACCAGAAGGTCACGGACATATGCTTGGGTTGTGGGGCTTGGTCCCCAGTGTGGGGCTTGCAGGAGGCAGCCAATCAATGATTCTCTCTCATCATTGATGTTTCTATCTCTCTCTCCCTCTCCCTTCTCTGAAACCATTAAAAAAAATATTTTTTAAAAAAATGTATAGAAGTATATATGGTGAAAGTGTGTTTGAATTAAGATCCAAATTCATTACAATTGATTGATATAAGTCTTTTTTAAAAAAAGTATATTTTTATTGATTTCAGAGAGGAAGAGAGAGATAGAAACATCAATGATGAGAGAGAATCATTGACTGGCTGCCTCCTGCACACCCCCCACTGGGGATGGAGCCCAAAACCCAGGCATGTGCTCTTGTCTGGAATCGAACCCAGGACCCTTCAGTCCGCAAGTCGACACTCTATCTACTGAGCCAAACCAGCTAGGGCTGTCTCAAGTCTTTTAATCATAGTTTCCCCCTCTCCCTTTTTCTTCTTTACAATTTACTTGTTGAAGAAACAAGATTGTCTTGTGGAATTTGCCAGAGTCTTAAAATGCTGATCACATCCCCATGATACAATTTAACATATTTTACTGCCCCTTGCACTTCCTTTGAATTGGCATGTAGATATGGAAACCTTAGTAAGATTTCTTTTTTTTTTTTAATTTGGTTGGCAAGAATCCTTCATAGGTGCTGTTATGTTCTTCCATCAAAAAGCTCATAATACCCTGTTGTCTTTTTTTTATTGTTAGTCATTAATAACTATTTCCTAGACCCATAAATTCTTTAAGATTTGCAAATTGTGGCCTATAATGATTTTACAGAATTCATATGAAATCTCTCTGCCCTATCGCATTGATTAGAACTTCATACTATTCTGAACAGCAGCAGCAAAAGTGCTTCCCCTTCTCTCATGCCTGTGTTGTATTAAGCCTTACTACAGGTTCTCAAACTTCCTAATGCCGCGACCCTTTAATACAGTTCCTCATGTTGTGGTGACCCCCAACCATAAAATTATTTTTGTTGCTACTTCATAACTGTAATTTTGCTACTGTTATGAATTGTAATGTAAATATCTGATATGCAGGATGTATTTTCATTGTTCGCGACCCACAGGTTGAGAACTGCTTATAATAAGGGATCTGTAGTGTCCTTTGACCTCAGGGAGAAGCTGACCATAAGGGTCCCTGATCCATCCAGCACACACCATGATCCTCAGGCGCAAGGGGCTGGGTCCTGTCAAGGCCCTCCTCTTGCTGGAAGCCTCGCCCTCAGCCTGGCCTGGGTCCCAGCCCAGGGGTGTCTGTAGAACCCACTGGGGCTTCCTTCCTTCCTTCCCAGATAGGCCTTTCCGCAGTCCCCTCACTCTCACTGGATCCTGTAATTCTGGTTTTCATCTCCACAGGGCAGACCAAACCTTTGAAGACTGAGGACTTGCTGTCAATGGTGAAAAAGCTGCAGAAAGGTCCTGTGTCTCCTTGTATCTGAGGCTCCCCTGGGGTTTTGAGTCAGGCATGTGGCTCAAACCCAGCTCCCTCAGCTCACAACCTTGGAGAATTATCCCATGGCACTCTCTCCCTCTAACACAATTTATTCTTTCCGCGTGCGCGTGCGCACACACACACACACACACACACACACACACACACCATCCATTTCCCTGACCCACAGGCCAGCAGTGACTATTTTTAAATTCTTGGGTATTTTCTAGAGATTAAAAAAAAATACATTCGTGGGTGTGTGTTCTTTGTCTGCCCTTTTTATACACAAATGGCAATACAAATAGCTTTGCGCCTTGCTTTGCTGTTGAAGGGGGCCTGGGAGCCCTCTATATCAGGGCTGGGCTAAATTCTGGCTGGATTGGAGGTTGGACACACCCCCTCCCCAGCCCATCCTCAGGTTAAATTCTACAGTGCATTGATCTGTTCCTAATAAAAGGGAACCTCCCCTTCCCCAGACCCTGTGGCTCCTGCAGAAGTGCACAGGGGCTCCTGCCTAGGCTAACATTAGAGAAATTGCAGGCCTGGAGCTTTGTCAGCCATAATTAGCACCTTGGAAGCACCCACTGTGCTAGAAGTCACAGGAGCTGGAGTTGGTGGCCTCGGAAAATCCAGGGCTTGAGTTTACTAACTCCAGAGTGTTGGGGCTGGGGACCCAGCAAGGGCTGGGAAGCTTTTTGCCCCAGCTCTGTGCTGCTGATCTTGAAACCAAAAGAGGGATGAGGAAGAAGGCTTCTCCACACAAAACACTGATAACGGGGCTGTAAGAAGGTAGAGATGGCTACACTAGAGAGGCAGCGACCTCCCTGTCACTGGAGAACTTGAAAGCTGCCACCCACAAGATTAAAGCAGCACTTTCCCATTTTCTCTAATGGGACCCATACCAGGGTCTGGAAGGACAGAGTGACAACTACCCTGCCAGGCTTTTAACAGGATGGGGCAGGCAGGGGGTCTTCTCCGGCTCCCACCACGCTCAGAATTACAACTAGAAGCCCCCAGCATGTCCTTGGACACCCTCAGTGATCTGCACCCCCACTTCCCCCCACCTTGCCCCTTGCTGCTCCCCACTTGCTTACTAGATTCACACCTGCCACACCAACCCCTTAGCCATTACTTTGGGCATCTGCCTCACTCTCTCCGCACTAGTCCATCTGCCCGGCAGGGTTCCTCCCTCCACACCCCACATCCCCACCAAACTGCAGGGCTCCCTTCCCTTTCTACATTTGGAGCCTTTTTCACATCTCAAGAAGCACCTTCTACGCTTTCACTCTCCAGCCCCTTGCTTCACTTTATTCCCCTTCACAGCAGGTTATTGCCACTTACATTGATATATATCTTTGTTCAATGTCCATCTCTCCCATCCAGAATGCAAGCCCTGCAAAGGGCCTCTTACAGAGCCCAGCATACAACAGGCACTCAATAAATGTGTGCTGATGATAGCAGCAGAGACACAATGCCAACACACACCCACCTTCCATCTGCCTTGGACAGCCAGGCATCTGTCTTCTCTGATTTAATCTTTCTTTCCTTCTGCAGAGGGAAGCCTGGAGCCACAGATAGAAGATCTGATTAACCGGATTAATGAGCTTCAGCAAGGTAAACTGGGACTGAGGCTGGCCCTGGACTTTGAATGACTCCCCTTCCTCATCTATAAAATTCACGCCCCTCCAGGTTGCTTGAAGATAGCATGCTGTGTCACAATCTAAGAGAGAATAGCCAGGCTAGAGGCTGCATTCACAGTGTCTTCTTCTGTGTTTTGACTCAGCAAAGAAGAAATCCAATGAGGAATTGGGAGAAACTCAAGCTCTCTGGGAGACGCTGCACAGGGAATTGGACTCTTGTAAGTGAGACCAAAAGAGGGACCCAGAGATCCCATGACACTGCTGGTGTTCCTGTGCACACCTCAGAGTCTTTGCATGGGCTGTTCCCTCTGCCTGCAATGCTCTTATGCTATGTAATCTAGATTGCTTCTTGCTATCTCAAGTCATCCTTTAGCTCTTGGCTCAAACTTCACTCAACAGGTCTACCTTGATGGTCCCATATGAAATAGGATGTCATCTTCTCTCTCTCTGTTACTCTCACTCTCCTGCTTGATGTGCTTCTTCATGACTTAGTGCATTTATTTCTAGTCAACTCTTTCCTCGCTATAAACATTGTGCATCCTACAGAGTCATTACTCCTTTGGAGTTTACAGGGAATGTGGGCACCCGCAGGGAGAAGCTGGATCTGGATGGTCCCCAGTGGGAGATGGGTGCAGGGTGGCAAGAACATACCTCCCCTCTCCTGGGGCTGCACCAGACCTTCTGTATGACCTTGGGCATGCCCTTTGCATGAAGTTGCAGTGGGGGCACGTGATATAGCCCCTTCCTTGGAGGCTCAAAGTGTTACTGTGTTTTTCAGTGAATGGAGAGAAAGTACACCTAGAGGAGGTCTTGAGAAAAAAGCAAGGTATTTACAGCTGTTCTGTCTTCATTATTCTACCCCATCACCCCACAAAGGCCAGAAGAATCCCACTGAAACCTGAGTCAGGCTGCTTCCCTCTCTGCTCAGACCTCTCCACTGGCTGCCACCTGACTTGAAGTAAACACTAAAGTGCTCTTAGTGCCCTTCAGCGCCCATTACCTCCACCCAAGCCTGGCTCCCCAAGAGCTCTCACATGGCCCTCCTGGTTCCTCTCCACAGAAGCGCTGAGGATCCTTCAGCTGCACTGCCAAAGGAAGGAAAGCGAGGCTCAGAGGTAAGAGGTCCTGCCCAGCTCTGCCCCACCTTATTCCCCCCCAGCTTGAAGGAGCGAGGAGCAAGAGCTAGGGAAAATAAATCTTGGACACACACTCCTCATTTCTACCTTTTATAATATACACTAGCTAGACAAGAGACTTCTATGCTCATCTTTGATATTAGATAGTGGTGTTAAGATGAACTCACTCATTTAATCATTCCTTGCTACTTTATTTATAAATTTCATCCATTGGTATTATTCTAAGCTTTCCCCTATTGGTTATCCAGATCTTCTGCTTTTATCCAGATCTGTTTATCTATCTGCTCATTTAGGCCTCCCATTCATCCATTTACCCGTTCATCCATTCACCCATTAACCCATTCACCCATTCACCCATCAATACATCTGCCCTACTATCCAACCCTTCATCCGGTCAGCCAGACAGACAGTATCTCTCCAGCCTTCTATATAATCATCTTCCATCCATTTAATCATTCATTCATCTTCTCTCCATCTTTCCAATTATCTGTTCATCTAGCTGTTCATTTCTTCACCCAACCATCCACACAGACATCCTCTATCCTTCTAGTAATCCTTTTATTTCTCCACCCAGCCATCTCCCTCCACTGGTCATTTCTCCAGCCAGCCATCATCTCTTCAGCCAGCCATTCACTCATCCAATTAACTGTCCAGCCAACCATTCATCCGTCCATCTCTCCATCATTTGAACCTTTACTTAACTGTTCTGTGACCAGAGCTGTCACACCCTGGTGCACCATGATTTTAATTGCGCAGGAAAACCTGATGATGGATAAAGTGTGTGAATGCTTAATTACACCACACACACACACACACACACACACACACACACACACACAATACAGAGAGAGTCTGATAAGCAGTTTATGTTCATTTATCAATCCTCACAAAGACAATTAAAGGAGTTAAAGGCTAATGTCACCCTCCATCATTACCACCATTTTACAGATGAGTAAACTAAGACCAGAGAGGTTAAGTAACTTAACCGCTTACACAGCAAAAGGATCACAGTAGAATAGCAGATCCAGGCTTTAAATCAGGACTTTAGAATCTATGAAGCTAAACTACTGCTCCCCTCACAAAGTGTTCTTCCAACCGAAGCCCCTCCTCTTTGGCTTCAATGTCTCTGCTCACTGCTCAGATCAGGCCCAAATTCATGGTTTGATGGGGGACAGGATGGACAGGATGATAGTCTCAACAGAGGCCCATAAATTTTCATATTCAGTCAACAGAAGAAAGGGGAATGATGAAGGTTACAAACAAACCCCAAACTCCTACTCCTGCAGAGAATCATGCAGAGAATGATTGAGGTTGTCTTTCCCTTCCTTGGAAGCACATGTTGCAGGAGTTCATGGATCAAATTTTCATCCGTAACTCTCAGATTGAAGAGAGTTGTGAACAGAGGAAGCT
>NW_005871083.1:7512448-7567374 GCF_000147115.1 Myotis lucifugus | reverse complement strand
AGTGGCAGGACCTAAGGTTTAAGAAGATACACAAGGACATCGGGAGCCGCGCAAGAAAACTGCACTTTGAGTTAATCAATAGTTGAATGGATGAATGACCTAATTCAAGTAAGGACTTACAGAGAGGCGCGAAGGAGCAGGGGGCCAGGACTACAGACCAAAGACAGGCCCCTTCTCTCCAGCAGGTGCTGGAGCGGCGGCTGGCCTGGGAGATCCGCGCGCTGCAGAGCAGCAAGGAGCAGCTGCTCACTGAAGGTGGGACTCCCGCGTGGGCTGGGGGACAGGGGCGCGGCGGTGCGTGGGACCTCCAGCTCCGCCGTGATGCCCACCCTTCACCCTCTGCAGAGAACTTAGCGAGGGCCAAGCTGGAGCAGGTGGAGCAGAGGCTGCGCTCCTCGCCTACGGTCCAGGGCGCCCTGGAAGTGAACGAAGAGTGAGAGGGGAAAGGAGGCCCTGGGCAGGGGACGGGGCAGGGAGGAAGGGAATGGGCCAATGCCTCCCCCAGCACCACCCCTCCCAGAAGGACTGGCTCTGGGCTCGGCTCCTGCCCCTGCGCGCCAGCCTGGGCCTCGTCAGGTCACTGGGTCTCAGTGGTTTCCTCCTGACCCCTCCACTCTAGCTCTCTTCTCCCTCCTTTTCTCTCTCCTCTGACCCTTCTCTGCAGGCTGAAGGTGGAGCTGGAGAAATCTGGGGAGCAAGTCCCCACCCAGACCCAGAGCCCCTCGGGCGACTGGGCCCACAAAGAAGAGGTCAGGAGTCAGGGATGGAGGCGAGGCGGCCAGAGGGAGGCAGAGTGGGCGGGGATGTCCCCAGAGTCCCTCGGAGGGAGGGTCTGTGGGGAGCAGTGCACCCCCGGTGCTGACGGTGACGGGGCAAAGGCAGCCACGGGGCTTGACAGGCTGACTCTGCGCTCCGGCAGCCCGACCCGGAGTCCCTGTGCGCCCGCCACGAGGAGGACCTGGAGCCGCTGGTGGAGCTGGCCCTGTGGTCCCCCTAGGCCATTGGGACCCACCGATCCCTAGCTTCAAGGCCCGCCGAGAAATAAAGGCAATGATTCAGATCGTCCTTCACCTCCCGGCCTGAGTCTGTGCTCCAGGAGTCGCGGGGGTGTGAGAGGGCGGGGCCGACGCGGGGGCGGGGCTCCACGCGCCATGGGCGGGGCCTCGTCCGGACTCCGCCCCCAGGCCCCGCGGGTGCTCTCACCAGCTCAACACTGGGAAGGTTCCTGAGCAGCTCAGTGAATAAGGGGGTGTCAAGTCCGCCCCATCTCCACCGCTGCATCTCCGATTCCTGAACCGTCTGTTTTGCCAACACGAACAAGAGGAAACGTGTTAAAAACCCACATCAGGTCGTGTCGGATTCCTGTGTTTCAGCGTAAAATCCTAGAGTCCCTGCCTTCCCCACAGACTCCTGCTGACTGACCTCTTGGGCCTCTGAGACCTGCCGCCTACCTGGGCTCCCCTTCACACGTTAGGTTCTAGCTTTCCTCCCTTGTCCTAGCACATTGTCATCTTAGAGCCTCTATGCTGCAGGGCCCTCATCTGGGGTGCTTTCCCTCAGGTCTCATTGGGGCTCTGCCCTCACTTACTTAGCTGGGCTGTATGTCAGCTACTCAGGAAGCTGCGGGGGGTAGGAGAGGGGCGGAGAGGGGAGGATACCCAATTCCAAAAGGCACCTTGCGCCAGGCCGCTGCCACTTTGTAAGCAGGTACTGATTAAGCAAGCATTTGCTGGATGCCTCTTTTGCAGCAGCAGTAAGTACTATTGTGGGTCCTGGCTTTTACATGACATGGTCAGGGAAGGTCTCGCTGCGAAAGTGATGTCTGAGCAGGAAGGTGAGCGGGCAAGTGGAGTGGGTCCTGTGGGTATCTGGGGAGATGTGCATGGGCAGGGGAATGGTGCATGCCGGGGCTGTGAGGGGGACTGAGCTTAGTGTGTTTGGGGAGCATCTGGAGGCCAACATCGAGGAGGAACACAATGAGGTGAAGAGGGAGGGAGATGATATGGAAGGCTTGCTGGTGACCCAGTCAAGTTGGGCCTTGTCTATCTAGTCTGAATAGAGTTCTGGGTACAGGACCTGGCACACAGCAAACACTCAGTAAATGCTGGCTATCACTTATGATGATTCATTATTCCCAGTCTTCAGTGAGGGAAACTGAGCTGTGTGAGTCACTTAGAACAGGGGTTTATAATCTATTAAGTGTTTAGTAAATGGTCCTTATCATTTATTATTACTGCTGTTGTTATTATTCCCAGGCCACAGATGAGGAACTCCAAAGTGTGTGTTTCTCTTAGAACAGAGGTTTTTATGCAATAAATGCTCAATAAATGGTACTTATTATTTATTATCCTCATTACTATTCTTGATATTCCCGATTTAGAGATGAGGAAAATTGTGGCAGTAAATGTAGACAGTAAGCCCACAGTAAATGTTGGGTCTCACCATTGTTGCTATTATCACCCCAGGTGCACAGATGAGGCCCAGGAAGCTTAAAACCTTGGTTTTAATGCCAATCTCCTGCCCCACAGACACTGCACACCTGCTGTAGGTGAGCCTCCAGGAAACTTTAGTGTCTTCTTCATTATTCTCTCTGTGGCACACAAATGAGGATGGCCTAATACTCCACAGACATAATCACTCTTCTCCTAGGATTCAAATCCTGGCTCACTGGCTGAGTGTGACCTCAGGCAATTGTTTAATGTCTCCCTAACTCAATCACCAAGTTTGTAAAATGGTCTTACCAACTGCGCAGAACTTATTATACACCTGACCAACTCCCCACTCCTCCAGAAACCTCCTCTGAACCCCTAGATATGCTACATTGCCTCTCTGCGGTGCAGTACAGGAGACAGCTGGTGCGTGGGATTGTCTCTCCCCGACTGGACTGACTCTGAGGGGGATGGACATGTCCACAGGGCACACACACAAAGATCTGCACCCCGATCCCTTCTCTGTACATGTATCTCAATTTGTGGATGAACAGATCACATAGTCTTGCATTTCAGAAAATGTTAGAAAAAGTGGATTTGCAGGATGTTTGGAAATTCTCAGTGAAACCAGATTTCTTAAGTAGCTCAAGCAAAAGCGCTGACTTTATCCCCTGAACAACTAGATTAGCATCAAGTTCCTTCTAATGCCATTAGCAAGAGGCTCAAAATGTGCACACTGCAAAATTACCAGGCTTCCAGAATGCATTTTACATAACTGTCATGCCACCAAAACTGTTGCATGGCTGTTTAGGAGCAGGATAATCATATGATCTTAAAGTTATATCCTATGGTTTATTTATTCATACTGAAGAAGGATATGCCTTTGCAGTGGGGAGATGAGAGAGCTACCCTGAACCAGGGCCAAATTTAGCATCACCGGTTGTGGGACAGTTTGACCTTATCTTCTTCTTGGTGTGATGTGTGGGAGGCAAATGTCATCACCTATGTTTAACTTTAATCAATAGGGAACCGACACAGTGAGGAGTACTATGGGACAATTGCCCTGGACACTGGAAAGGAGTCACCGTCCTGAAGAACAGAGAAGGCTGTGATGTACCAGTTTCCTGTCACTGTGGTAAAAAACTACCATAAACCTGGTGACTAACCAATACAAATTTATTCCTTACAGTCTGGAGGTCAGAAGCCTCAGCTCTGGAGGAATAAAATCATGGTGTCATTGAGGCTATGTTCCTTCTGGACGCTCTCGGAGGGAATCTATTCCCTACCTTTTCTAGCTGCTCAAGGCTGCCTGAAATCCTTGACTCCGATCACTCTGACCTCTGCTTCCATCTCGTATCTCCTTCGCTGACTCTGACTATCCTGCTTCCCTTTTGTAAGGGCCCTTGTGATGACATTAGACAACCAGGAAAATCCAGCTCAAGATGTCTACACTTACTTCCTGCATTCAGTGCCCATAATTCATTCTCAGAACTTGGCTTCTTTGTGTCTTTCAGGTTCAAATGTGAATGGACCCAGGGAGCCCAGCATTGCCAAAGACTAAAGGGTGCACCTGAAAGAACTGAGCTAGAAAGAAACCAACTGTAAAAACAGAGGAGCCAGAGGAGGGACTGAAGGGGATGCATGCAGAACAGAGCCTGCAGTGCTGAGAGGGTGTGGCCCAGGGACATCATTAGATTCTCCAGGTAGATAATAGTTTTTCCCTCTGGGCGGGTGATGGATGACTGGGGGCCAGACTTCCTCCCTTAGAATCCCAGCTCTGCTGCGCAGACACACACACAAGAAAATCCTATCATTTTGGGGACAATATAGATGAACCTTGAAGGTATTATGCTAACTGAAATAAGTCAGACAAATACTGTATGATTTCACTTATGTGTGGACTCTAAAAAACACCAAAATTTATTAAAGACATGTTATTCTTTTTTTAAAAAAAAAATATTTTTTATTGATTTTTTACAGAGAGGAAGGGAGAGAGACAGAGAGTTAGAAACATCAATGAGAGAGAAACATCGATCAGCTGCCTCCTGCACATCTCCTACTGGGGATGTGCCTGCAACCCAGGTACATGCCCTTGACCGTAATCGAACCTGGGACCTTTCAATCCGAAGGCCAACGCTCTATCCACTGAGCCAAACCGGTTTCGGCCATGTTATTCTTTTAGGAGTGACCTTTGTAATAAAATTCTTACAATGAGAAATAAAAAAACAGAAAAAGTCATAGAAAAAGAGATCAGACTTCTGGTTACTAGAGGCAGGGGCTGAGGGTAGGAGGAACTGGAGGAAGGTAGTCAAAAGATAAAAGCATCCACTAATAAGATAAATAAGTGCTAGGGATGTCATGTACAACATGATGACTCTAACTAGTGCTGCTGTGTGATGTATAGCAAAGTTTAAGGGAATAAATCCCAAGAGTTCTTATCACAAGAATTTTCCCCCTTTATTCTTTCTTTTGTCTCTATATGAGAAGATGCATGTTAGATGAACCTAGTATGGTAATCATTTCACAATATATGTAAATAAAACCAGAAAAAGGAAATTAATCCACATGTAGGACAAAGTTAAACTATTTTGTAAGCCTCTGGGAACCATTTAACAGAAAAGGCATAATCTTGCATAATAGCAGATTGACTGAATACTCTAGAAATTTGCTGATTTAGCATGTAATTCTCACAGAGCAATTACTGGGAAAACAAGTTCTGTCAAGATAATATAATTAACATTGCGACAGTATTTAGATTTTTAAAATCACTGCTGAGAAGGTAGATATGGCGGAGATAATAGATGAAATGTGTGTGTGTGTGTGCGCTGTGTATGCATGCAGCATGCACATATACATACAACATATACATGCATACACACACAGGCACACACAGTGGTATTAAAAAGCCTTATTCTTTAAATACATATTAAAAAGAAGGCAATAGCTGTCTCAGGAGAGGAAGAATCAACAACCAGTGGGTACCCCACAATCAAATTCACTAGAGTTGGAATTTACAAAGGACAACATGAAATTCTACTTCTCTCTGGACCAGGCCTCACAGATAAAGGTCTGGGAGGGCTGATTCAGTAAGAATTCTCCCCATTTGCCAGCTTCTGCCAGTTTCCCCAGGGTCCCTTCTGCAGGCTCTGGACTGAGGGGGCGTCCCAGAAGGTCTCATCCCAGGCCCCTGAAACTGTAGAGGAAGAAAAATAATGTTTCCTTTATCCTTTATGGAGAGTGCCTGATGAGGCCCCTTTTACGCTGGGCACGTTGTAAGTGGATAAGCTCATCTAGGTTAAACGTTCTCCACTGCGGCCACTCGAACTTGATTCTCTTTGATAAGGTAAACCTGCTTGTTCAGCCCTCACACCAAATATATTCACCTGAGGCCTCACACTGGCCCCACTCCAGGTTAGTCAGACCCAGTCCCAGTCCGAGCCTGGACGCCATAGGTTTCCAAGTCAGACCCAGTCCGACCCTGAACGCAGCAGGTGCCTACGTCTGACCCAGTCTGGCTCCTGAGGTTTCAGGCCGCGCTCCAGGACAAGCAGTGCTCAGTCTGGGAGCTCCTACCACAGAGCTGGGAGCAGGATCCAGGAGCCCCGGAGGCCATGCCCGGCACCTCCAGAGGCAGCGAGAAAGCAGCGAGCCAGGGGCTCTGCAGGTACCTGTCCTGGTTGCTTGTTGTTCCTGGGGGCCGTGGGGTGTCTCCTTTGGTTCCCTCTTCTGAGGCCAGAACTGTCAAAAGATAAACTGGGGCATATTTAAAAATGTAAGAGTTTATTTGAGCAAAAATCTATTTGAATCGGACAGCATCCCATCTAGCAGATAGAAAGGCGCTCTGAGGCGCTGTTCAAAATGAGACTGATGGGCAGGAGGTGGGAACGGGAGTTTACCAGGTAAAAGGCGAGTGGGTTACGCAAAGTCCCCTTCCTTTAGGAGCCTGGTGGTCCATCAGACAGAAGGCCTAACAGTGCTGCTCAGGTGGCTCCGGGCTGACTGGCTCAAGATTTCACCCCTGGTTTTGCTGAAAATGCAATCAGTTACGCCTTGATTTGGTGACATGGGCTTAGCCTAGGCCCATTTTGGGCCTGTTGTCCTGTTTTAACAAAGGTTGGGGGCATTTTCCAGGCCTGTTGTCCTGTTTTAACAAAGGCTAGGGGCATTTTCCTTGTGAAAAAGCTAGGCTGGAGGTGACATCCTGGGCATTTGAAATGGCAGATGCAGAGTTTTCTTTACTTATCATCTAAATGCATGTGGGTTCCAAGTGTTTCTGCAGATGTTGTGAAAAATACCGCTTTTTGGTTATTGCTTTATTTCTGCACCTGAAGTAAGTTTTTATTAACCAAGTGTTTCTGTGGACCTCATGAAAAATACAGCTGGTTGGTTATTGCTTTATTTCTGCACCTGAAGTAAATTCTTGTTAACTATCAGTCTTAAAATACTGTTTTCACTTATAAAGAGGCTCAAATCAGATGTGATAATTCTTGTTGAAGAAGCGTGAGTGATTCCTATATATATTCATTATATATCCATGATTTCATTAACTTCTTGAAATAATAATGTAAATGAAAGAGGTAGATATGACAGAAACTATGAGATTCTCCTTGTAGTAGGAAGAATTCTAGAACGACGCTGTGATCCAAAGGCATGTATAATCCATCCTCTTGATTGGGGCAGGTCTGATGTATGTGACAGGATGTCACACTGTGATTAGATGATGCTGTATGCACAGCTGACTTCATGAAAGGGTAACTAGCCTCGGTGGGCCTGACCTTTTCAGGTGAGCCCTTAACAGGGACTGCGTGCTTCCCGGCCAAAGAGACTCAAGGCCTGAGAAGGATTCAATACAGGGGTGTTCTCCCTTTCTGGCTTTGAAGCTTGAGGGGGCTACATGACAAGGACTGAGGTTGCTTCTATGAGCTGACAGCCAGCAAGGAAGTTTCTCAGTTTCATTGAATTATTAAATTTTTTTTTGCATCAGGCTTCTGAAACATTCATTGTGAAGGCCTGCTAGTAAATATCTCAGGCTTTGCAGCCATGTCTGTCTCTGTCACATGTTTTCTTTTTCCCCCTGTCCTCCCCTTTCTTCCTTCTATATTTAAAATGTAAAAAAATCTTCTTAGTTTAAGGACTGAACCAAAAACAGGTTGTGTCTGGTTTGCCAGCTTCTGGTGTAAACAATCAATTAAAGTAAATTAAGGCCTGGATTGCAGTGTTGGCCAATTTCTGCAGTGCAAATACACCATGGTTGATTTCAGGCTACCAACATGAAGTGTCTTCACTGTCAGAAAAGATACGCAGTAGCGCCCATTGTATAGTGTTTCCAAGAACAAACAATAGGAGTCAATAATCACGGGAGCATAGACAATAGTAGAATATAATGACATAAGGAGGGTTGAGTTTTGAGGATCTGCTGCCCTTGTTTTTAACATAATGAGTTTCTGTAGTTTAATTTTTACTAAAGGCTGTGTTTAATAACCAACACATGTAATTCCTGGAATTCATGAGCAGGTCCTAGCCACCTCCAGCACCACACTGATCGTGTCCCAGAGGCTCCTTACACTATCCTCCTATTTTTGGATTCTTTTTTCTTTTTGCTCTTCAGATCGGGAGTTTTGATTCTTGGAATCCTCTACTCTACTGTTGAATCACTGTAGGTTATTCTTTATCTCAGTGTATGCATAATTTCTGACTGGTCCTTTTTTATGTCTTTGCTTTTCTCACTAAGATCCTTGAGTAATCTTATAACCATGGTTTTTGAACTTTGTATCCAAAAGTTTGCTTGCTTTCATTTCATTCATTTGTGACATGTCTCTCCATTTTGCCTGCTTCCTTGTGTTTGTTTCTATGTATTGGGTAGAGCTACTATGTCTCCTGGAATTGGTAGAGTGGACTTGTGTACTAGGTGTCCTGTAGGGCCCAGTGGCTCAGCCTCCCCAGTCACCTTAGCTGGCACTCTAGGTGCACCCTTGTGTGGGCTGTATGCACACAGTCTTGTAGTTGAGCCTTGATTGCGGTTGGCATCACTGGAAGGAATTGACCTCCAGGCCAATTGGCTGTGAGGACCAGCTGCTACTACAGTGAGAGACTTGCTGTGCAGGAAACACCTCTATGGAGCAGGACTTGCTTCAGTGGGGCTTTGGTGCTCACTAAGTCTGCCCCTTGAGTGTGTCGCTTATGGACGTGTAGAGTTGTAATCTGGTATGATCTGAAGCTGTCCCCCAGGTTACTGGCTCTAGAGCTCCAGGGAAGTGCAAGGTCAGTCACTTCTTGGGGCCACCCTGCAGGAGCCATTTGTATTGGACTTGGAGGTGCCCAGGAGAGGCCCAGGTGTGAAGCAAGGCAGGCTGGGGCTAGTGCTGGGTCTTGGGCCTTTTATTGATAGGTTTGGGGTACACTGACCCCGCTGCAGCTTGAGAGATTTTAGGAAAGTCTGAAACCTGAGCCAGGACAAGCCCTTCATATGCAAAAGCCAATGCAAACAGGTTGGGTGGGGCTGCAACTTGGATGGGCTGGGGTCTCAGGGAATCACCAGGGCAGAGGAAACAGAAATGGCTGCCAGTCAGCCCTGCAACAAGGGAGGTCCCAGTACAGGAACAATGAGCCCTGCAAGCACCCCCGTCTGAGAAAAGCCACCTTGAGTTCCTGCCCTGATGCCAGACAATCCAGTTCCTCACCATATATGTCTGAGTCCCCCAACACCTCCTGGCGCTGGAGCTCAGAGGAAGCGAGTCTGAGTAAGTTCGTGCCTTTAAGCGGGACACCTGGGTTTCCAGCAGCCTCCATGTCTCTCAGCCCCAATCCCTGCTGGTTTTTACAGCCCATAGTTCAGGGACTTATCTTCTCAGCTCTGGGACCTGGGCTGGGGGTCTGGTATGGGACTGGGACCCTTGCTCCTCACGGGTCTCCCTCCCAATTAAAAAAGCGGAACGCGTGGGTGTCAGACCAGCCCTTTCTGTGCCTCCGCCCTCCTACCAGTCTGTGTGCTTTCTTCTCCTCTAGTTGTAGGACTTCCATTCAGCCAGCTTTCAGGCGGCTCTGAGTGATCATTGTTTTGTATTTTATTTGTAATTTTGATGTGGCTGCGGGAGGTGGTGAGTACAGGCATTTACCTGTGCCCTCTTAGTTCCTCTTCAGGAGCACTTTAGGTGATGAATCCTGCAAGACCCCATGTGTCCCAGGACCTAACTCACTCAAAGCTCAGAGACAGACACAGACATGCTTGTCGTTTTTAAAAAAATCTTTATTGTTGAAAGTGTTACGTATGTCCCCTTTTTCCCCCATTGACCCCCTCCAGCCTGCCCCCACCCCCAGCCCAGGCCTTCACCACCTTATTGTCTGTGTCCATGGGTTATGCATATATGCATACAAGGCAGACACAGACATGTTTTGTCATCATTTTTGAGCTGTAAATTTCTACGTTCTTATAACAAACACATATGAACTAAAATAATGCTGTTAGTGTTTGGTTATGCAATTAAACAGTTGCAAACATCTCGGCTTCTCCCCCAACGTGGCATTTCCTTCAGTGAATGCTCTTTCCTTGTTATGTGTGCAGGAATATGTTTACATGTCAAAGTCAATATTGATCTTTTCCCCTCAAGATAACTATTTCTAGGCATAAACAATGTCTTATGTTCTCTTTATATCTTGTCTTAGTCCTGGGCAGCCTCACTAAAATACTAATCTCAGAGGAAGATTAATTTGATTTCCATGTTGCTTCTCTGTATGCATATCAGCTGAAGACAAGTACTCTGTCTAGGGGTTACCATTATTGCATATCATGACTTAATTCTGCTCGCTCTGTTGGGAGGACAGGTGGCTATTAACCACTTAGTTCTGGGTCCTACAGCTTTCTATTTCCAGTTTGGTCAGAATTTATTTTTCTTGGGAAGTTTTATTGTGTTGACACCTCCTTTGTCAGAGTCTTCCCATGTGATACGTGCCTGGGCCATGTTTCCCTGGGCCTTGTTGTGTCTTAGCCTTTTTGCTACTTGTACATGGAGAGTGTCCCAGCTTTTGCTGCCACCTGCAAACCATGGCCACTGCCACCCCATGTACGAGCAGCACAGGTATCCTCTCCTCCTTCCCCCCAGGGTGAGTGCTGGCATCTGATGGAAGACACAGGCTCCAGCAGGCAGCCCTGACCTGATAGGCACCCAGGGCTCTGACTCCTCCCAGCACTTCTGGGCAGGAATGAAGTGCCTGGCACAGGGTGTGCCCTAGGGCTTCACCAGTGGGTTTCTGAAAAGCTCAGGGGACACAGCTGGAAACGAGGAGTTAACTGCTAGTGGGGCAAATTTTGGCCAATGAGAGACAGGCGATGAGAGGGAGCTGGAGACACACTGCCCTCTCTCGTCCTCTGATGCCAGGGTCTGAGGTGGGGAGCTGCTATGCAGAGAGGTCCCCTGTGACTGAGGGACCTCTTTTTTACAGCTGCATTGTATTCCATTGTGTAAATGTTCCCCTTTGTGGTGTAGCCACCCAACTGATGTACTATTCGGTCTTTGATTCCCAACATTCCCTACCTCTCCTCTCTCTCCCCTCACTCTCTTTTCCTTGTGATTGCATCTCCCCTTCAAACAGTAGCACTTTTTATTTTTAATTATTTTTTAAATTTATATTTATTGTTGAAAGTATTACAGATGTCCCTCTTTACTTCCCCCATTGACCCCCTCCACTCCCCCCCCCCCCCCGGCCTTTACCACACTATTATCTATGTCCATGGGTTATGCATATATGCATATAAATTTTTTGGTTTATCTCTTCCCCACCCCCAACCCCCCTAACCTCCTTCCCTCTGAGATTCATCAGTCTATTTCATGCTTCCATGTCTCTGGATCTATTTTGTTCATCAGTTTATTTTGTTTATTAGATTCCACATATAAATGAGATCATGAGATACTTGTCTTTCTCTGATTGGCTTATTTCACTTAGCATAACATTATCCAGGTCCATCCATGTTGCTTCAAAGGGTAAGAAATCCTTCTTTTTTACTGTTGCATAGTATTTCATGGTGTAAATGAAATATCATGACTTATCCACTGATCTACTGATGGGCACTTAGGCTGTTACCCGATTTTAGTTATTGCAAGTAACTCTGCTATAAACACAGGGGTGCATACATTCTTTTTGTTTGGTGTTTTGGGTTTCTTAAGGTATATTCCTAGAAATGGGATCACTGGGTCAAATGGCAGTTCCATTTTTATTGTTTTGAGGAAATTCCATACTGTTTTCCACAGTGGCTGCACCAGTCTGTATTCCCACCAGCAATGTACCAACGTTCTCTTCTCCACATCCTCAGCAGCAATTGTCATTTGTTGATTTGTTGATGGCAGCCATTCTGGCAGATGTGAGGTGATACTCTTTGTTGTTTTAATTTGCGTCTCTCTGATGATCAGTGACTGAGCATGTTTTCATATGTCTCTTGGCCATTTGTATGTCCTCTTTGGAAAAGTGTCTATTTAGGTCCTTTGCCCATTTTTTATTTTAAATAATTCTTTATCGTTGAAAGTATTACATATGTTCTCTTTTCTCCCCCATTGACCCCCTTCAGCCCCTCTTTCTGCCTCAGGCCTTCAATTTGCCCATTTTTTAATTGGATTGTTTGTCTTCCTTTTGTTAAGTTGTATGAGTTCTTTACATATTTTGGAAATTAACCACTTATCAGACGTATCATTGCCAAATATGTTCTACCACAGAGTGGGATCCCTTTTCATTTTGTTTGTAGCTTCTTTTGCTGTGCAGAAGCTTTTTATTTTGATGTAGTCTCATTTGCTTGTTTATTCCTCTGTATCTCTTGCCCTTGGAGATATATCGGCAAACATATTGCTACGAGAGATGTCTGAGATTTTGCTGTCTATGGTTTTTCCTGGTATTTTTATGGTTTCATGAGTTACGTTTAAGTCTTTTATCCATTTTGAGTTTATTCTTGTGTATGGTGTAAGTTGGTGGTCTAGTTTCACTTTTTTGCATGTATCTGTCCAATTTTTCCAACACCATTTATTGAAGAGACTATTTTTACTCCATTGTATGCACTTGCTTCCTTTGTCAAATACTAATTGAGCATAATGGCTTGGATTGATTTCTGGGGTCTGTGTTATGTTCCACTGATCTATATGCCTGTTCTTGTGCCGGTACCAGGCTGTTTTGATTACAATGTCTTTATTGTATAGTGTAAGGCATCTGGGCAAAGACAACAGAGGATCACAGGGAAATAATTCCCAAGTTTTCCTTGGGAACGTAGCACAGACTGAAAATAAGAAGTCAGTCCTTACGTGGTTACATTTGATCCATAGCCTATTGGCATTGATGACAAGTGGGAATCCATGGGGAAGAGTAAAATAAAAATACAAGCAGGTATTAAAGAGAGAACCTACTAAAAGGAAACCCGTGTGTTAAGTAACACCTCTGAGGAGTCAGGTGCTAACGTTGGATTATGAGGACAGAGAACATTATGAAAAACAGGACAAATTCTTGTAAAGGCTCAAGTTCCTGAGGGGAGTCAGCTCCTGAAACGGCCATGGCAGAGGCTGTTCTGCTTAGGGATCAGTCACACTGACACCTGCTTCTCAACGCCCAGCAGGCAGAAAACCTTCATCTCCGGGCCCCGTGGCATCAGCGAAGACCACGCCAGTGAGAGCAGGCAAAGGCTGTTTATTCAGAGCTCACTCTACAGGGGCAGCCACCATCCTTGTACTTGGTACAGACTCAAGGCTGGCAGGGGAGGAGGAACACTTTATGGAGGAAAACAGAAGGCTTCCGTGGGCCTGACTCCAGGCTGCTCTCCACGGAAGCTGTAATTGGGGAATGCAAGTAGGCCTCCTGTGCCATGGGTGAGGGGTGCATTCTGCCGCACTGGGTAAGGCTTTCTCTGTGGGTCCCGCGTTGGCAGTGATGAGAGACATTAGGGAAGCTATCAGTTATTGATCGAGTCCTGGCCGTCTTGGCACAGTTGCTAAAGGAGGTGCTGTCTGGCTTCCTGGACCGGCTGCTGCAGGTTGCGGGTTTGTAGTTTGGCTTCCTGCAGGTTGTGGTTGCTGCAGACTGTGGCTCAGTGTGTTTTCACTCGTGTTCTGGCTGTTGTCTGTACCTTCAGTTTCTCACCCTCATTAAAGTGATCAAGAAAGAGATGATATCACATTTAAGTGCTTTACAAATTAGCTGATTCTAAATAGTAAAGCTGGAGTCATAATTTAGTCACAATTATTATTTCTCTGGAGTGATATGTCCTACATTTTTGCTAAAAATGAATTTCAGGGAAAAGTAATCATGACATGTTTTTTATTTTTTAAAATTTTATTTTTTAGTCCAAAAATGCATTGATCAATACTATTAAAATAAGGACCTTGCCTCCAAAGTTTACTACTGTAGGAAGTTATTAAATAGAGTATTTCTTAAATGTCTTCTCATTTCTTAAAATAGTGGTTTGAAATGTTCTGTGTAGAGTTTTTAAGTTGCTTTGTAATGAACCAATGCCTAAGTTTGGGTGTATTTTGATTCTATGTATTTCTACATTTTTCTATTTTTATTGTGCATATCTAGAAATAAATTGATTTTTACTATATTTTCCTTCTATCCAATGACTTTATTAAACTCACAGGTTAATTTTAATAGCTTATCTCTGTATTCACTTGGATGTTCTTTGTGCACCAAATCATCTATGAATAATAGCAGTTTTATTTCTTTATTTCCTAAGCCTTATTGCATTACATAGGACTTCGAGTAAAATATCAGAGAGAATTGGCGAAAGCAGTCATGCTTGTCTTATTTCTGATCTCAAGGGAAAGCTTTCAGTTTTTAACAGTGACATATGAGGTTTGCTGGAAAATCCTCTTAGATATTTGTTGTCAGATTAATGAAGTTCTATTTTAGTCCAAGTTTGCTACAAAAGTTTTTGTTAATGAAGACTGACTTTTATAGATTGTTTTTCTGCATCAATGGGAATATTTTATTTTTCCATTATTTTGTCAATGTGGTGAGCTTTAAAATTGATTCTTTGTTTTGGGAGAAAATGTGCAGAAATCATGAATGTATAGTGGCGTGAATTTTGACAAATGAAATGAGAGTGCTCAATTCTCACATGAAGAAACAAGCCCTACTAGGACATCTGTAATACTCTATGACCCCTTTCAGTATAGAGACTGGGTAACCAGTATCTTGACTTTTTTCAAATTTAAAGGAGAGGGGTCAGGGAGAGAGAAAAACATCAATGTGAGAGAGATACATTCATTGGTTGCTTCCCACATGTGCCCTGACAGGGGCTGGGGATGAAACCTGCAACCCAGCCCTAGCTGGTTTGGCTTATAGATGTTGGCCTGTGGACTGAAGGGTCCCAGGTTTAATTCTGGTCAAGGGCACATGCCCGGGTTGCGGGCTCGATCCCCAGTAGGGAGTGTGCAGGAAGTAGCTGATCAATGATTTTCTCTCATCATTTCTGTCTCTCGCTCCCTCTTCCTTCCTCTCTGAAATCAATAAAAATATATTAAAACAAACAAACAAACAAAAACACCTGCAATCCAGACCCATGCCCTTGACTGGAATTGAACCCGAAACCCTTAGGTATGCAGATTGACGTGCTAACCACTGAGTCACACTGGCTAAGGCAGTATCTTGACTTTAATGCCATAGATGAATTTTTATTTATTTTGGGGGGGAAGCTAGGGGAAGGGGGGCTCATCTGGCTTCCTTCCTTTAGAATTATATTTGCATGATTAATCTTTACTGTAAGTAGTTGTAGTTTGTCTATTCTTATTGGTGGGTAGTGGTGGGTAGTATTCCATTGTATGAATATGTGACAATCTATTTACCCATTGTAATGTTTATGGATATTTGGCTTGCATCATTTTTTGATCAGTGCATATAACAACATTCTTGGACAGGTGCCTTTGATTGTATCCATTCATTTTGTACACGTGTGTGCGCGCGCATGCGCGCATGCATACACACACACACACACACACACACACACACACATATGCACGCATTCATCCACCTACCCAAGAGTGGAGTTTCTGGATCAGAGGTTATGTATATGTTAGGCTTTAGTATATACTATTGTCTAACAGGTTCCCAAAGTGATTGTACCAATTTGTACTTCAACTAAGAGCATATGAGAGAGTTCATAGTAGATTCTCACTAAAGAATAGGTGTTACTATTACAGAACATCTTTCCTTTTTATGGAGGTGATAAAGGGCAGTAAAAAGTAGTGGTGCTGGCCTTAGGCTAAATGGAGTGGGTTATATGGTGTCTAGTTCTTATAGTTTCTTCCATGGTGTCGAATATATTACCTTGTAACAAGTAGCCATCCAATGAGCTTTTACTGCATTGAAAGATGTTAATAATGACCTCCACAATATCTGCCTTGTGGGGTGAGCAGGTAGGTAGGTGATATATTGGTGGGCTGGGGCAGTAGTCAGCACCATTGCAGATAAGAGCCGTGGGAGAATAAGAGAGGAGAATGTATAAACAGATATGGTAGGGCCGTAAAGTCGTGTTTTTCACCTGGATTTTTTCCTCAGGGTTGCTTGTGGTGACTAGTCAATGTTGGTTATTCCATCTATTATCCTGATCATAGAACACTGTTTAAAAACTGGAATTGTTTGGGGGCAACCTAGAAGGATAAGGGGGAGTCCAGTATCCAGAAATCCAGCGCCTCCACCCAGCACTACCCTGCCCCAATCAATCAGGGCATTTCTACCCATTCCAACTGATTGCCATAGAAGATTTTATTTGAAGATACTATTTTGCTAAAATAGAAGAGAAGCATGGTAATATTTTTCTTGATAAATACTATGTTTTCTGTTTTCTATCGCAACCACCTGTTAACCATTTCAGTGTTTTGTTTCAACCCATGATGACAATGTAGGTGCATGTTTTTATTTTTGCAAGAATCACTAGACATATTGATTTTTTAAAATTTATGTTTTTAATCACAGCATTCCATGGCTTATATTTTTGTCAGAGAATGTCTCTTCTCTCAGTCTTTCACTGGCATACTCTTTCTGTGATATTTTTACTGTTCCTAATATTAGCCATTTTTTGCAATCAAAAGAAGAACTGGAAGCAGATTTTTACATCTGTGGGATTTTAGCAAGGCAATTACATCTTGATATGAATGACCAGACATGAATAAGCCAATTTTTAAAATTCCCCATTATCTAGAAAGGAAGTTGAGTCATAATTCTTGATGACGCCATATATATTGGTAATTCTGAAAAGCATTATGTATTTAACCATTCAATTAGAAGAAAAGGCAAATTTCTCAGGGAAGCATCAAAACATTGCATAAAAATATTTTGTCTTATAGTCATGCTAGATTTTTCATAGAATCTAGTCACTTTGGAGAATTCAGTTCTTCTTTAGTTTTTTGTTGTTTATTCTGTACCAAGAACAATAATTAGTTGCTACAAGTGTTTTAACAATATGTGCCATTTAGAATATGGGACCTCATTCCCTTTTGTCATTTTAGCAGCCTACAAATGTATATGAATTTGCAGATCAAGAGTTATATCTCTGATTATTCAGATTGAACTGGCAGTTCCAGTTCTAGGGAAATAAATTAATGTTTTTCTCCACATGTCATTTAAAAGATTCCTAGTTTATTGACTTCCAAATACTGAGCCGTTACTTAGGAAATGTATGTATATACAGGGTGGAGCAAAAGTAGGTTTACAGTTGTGAGTAGGCAAAATGCAGTTTATTCTTGTATTATTATTTATTATTATTTTCCATATGAAAGAACAATTATAAACCTACTTTTGCCCCACCCTGCACATAAAGCATGCATATTAGACATGCACATGTATAAGTCCCTTGTTATGAACTCCTATGTGAGCCAGGAGATGCCACAGCTGAGTGTTGAGGCTGGAAGTTGGCAGCCTCTTTAAAGTTTAAATCATTCCCTCCATTATCAGGGTTGAGGAGTTAACCGATACTCAAGGTGCCAGGACACACTCTGATTATTTGCACTGATGGAAGGAATTGGCTCTGTTTTTTGGGTGAATAAGTTCTCTTCCATGCTTTTCATTCAAGTCTGGCTTCTGCCAGGGACCAACATTAGACAAAGCTGTCGTCTGAGGATCCCCACTGCCCTTGGTTTCAGAGTGGTGATCTCTGTGACAAGGGGACCACGTTTGTGGTCTTTGAGCTCCTGCAGGGCCTCAGAGGCTTCAGGTCTGCGTAGAGTCTCAGCAGATTTTTAGGCCATAAAACAGGCTCCGTTTATTATTAGAGACAGGGTTTCCACCTTTCCATGCTTTGTTACATGAGGGTGACCTTCACCAAAACGAGAGGACTAAGACTTAAGGCAAAATACAGCTGTGGAGAAACATAACCAGGGTATAATATTAAACCCACAAACTGATAAAATCTTAAGTCACTAGTCCTGAGAGTGGTGAACATGGTTCATGAAGATGTCATAATTGTCCCTTTGACTGGGAGTTTGACCAGGGGGCGGGGCCAGCTGTCCAACTGCCCACAGCCCCTCCCTCTGGCTGGCCCCATCCTGGCCAGCGGCAGTGGTGGCAGGCGGCTGAGGGAAGGGAGGCCCTGGCCAGCAGCCGCTAGGGACCCTACCTGTGCATGAATTTCATGCACTGGGGCTCTAGTTCCTAATAATTGGCCATGAGAATAATTGAGCAGAAAAATACTCTGTATTTAAACATTTAAAAAAACAAATATGGACATGGGTTATCATCATCAAATAATATTTTTCTTTCCTAGAAAAGTCTTTTTTAAGTCACATTAATCATTGTCATTAACATATAATTTTCAGCCATTATGTCTGTGATGATCTGAATGTTTGTATCCCCCAAGTCCATTTATTGAAATGTAATCCCCAAGGTGTTGGTACTAGGAGGTGGGGGCCTTACGGTGGTGATTAGATCATGGGGACAGAGCCTTCATGAATGAGATTATTGCCCTTATAAAAGAGACCCCAGCGAGCTACCTAGCCCCTCCCACCATGTGAGGGCAGGGTTGAAGAAGATTCTCCAAGAACCCAACCAAGCTGACACCCTCCAACCTCCAGAACTGTGAGAGATATACTTCTGTTGTTTACGCCACGCAGTCTGTGGTATTTTGTTAAAGCAGCCTGAAGAGACTAAGAAAACGTGCATGACTATAAAATTTCTTTTTTTCCTACTTTATACTTCTCATTATAGCATCTTTCCAAACCCAACATAGGACACACTTTCTCACCATCTAGAATTCAGGGGTCCTCAAACTTTTTAAACAGAGGGCCAGTTCACTGTCCCTCAGACCGTTGGAGGGCCAGACTATAGTTTAAAAAAAAAACTATGAACAAATTCCTATGCACACTGCACATATCTTATTTTGAAGTAAAAAAACAAAACGGGAACAAATACAATATTTGTATTTGCATGTGGCCCGTGGGCCATAGTTTGAGGACCTCTGATCTAGATCCTGCTTCTCTCTATGGGGTAGGGCAGAAGGAGAGGTGCTATGGGTATTCAAATGGTGCAGCTAAGGATTATGGAATCCCTTAGGCAGCCACTTGATGTAAATGTTTAAGTATTTTTTCACTCTAGCTGGTTTGGCTCAGTGGATAGAGCATCAGTCTGTGGACTAAAGGGCCTTGGGTTGGATTCCTCTTTTCTTGTAGGCATCTTAAAGTTGGGTGTTGTTTTTTGTCCAATCTGACAGTCCCTGTCTTCAAAAGCATGTTTACACTATCTACATTTCATGTGATTCTTTTTGGTTGGGTTTAAATTCACCAGCTTATTTTGTTTTTGTTTTTCATTAGTCTCCTCTGGTATTTGCTTATTTTTTTCTCTTTGGTAACTTCTTTGTATAATGTATTTCTTTACTCCAGGTAATCTCCATTGCCAGTTTATTAGCTACAATGATTTGTAATTTTAGGGCTTGCTTAGGGTAATACAAATCTTTAGGTTATCTCAGTCTATTCAAGTGATACACTTTTTGGCATATAGTATAGACATATTCTAGCTATTCCATTTTAGAGATAAAGCTGAAACTTAGAGAAGAGATGTGACTTGTCTATGCCCAGAAACCTTGGTTATGGGGTTAAAATAGGAATTCTAGTTTATGGATTTCAGACTCTGCATATTCCACAGCGTAATGCTAGGATGAGTGTAAATGTACTTTCTTTGGAGAATACCAAGTCACCACAATTAGAAATTATAAGCACTGATAGGAAAAAACGTTGGGATTATTTTTTTCTTGTTTAGGAAAATGTAAGTTTTAAACACCTAATAGAAAAGCCCTAAAGTTTCCCTGCAGACCATTGGGCAGGCATCACACATGGGCATCAGGTGAACAATGAGAGGTAAAGCTCTGAGCCAGCATTTCAGCTGAGACCCTGGATCAGGATTAGGATTCTTTAGGCTTTTCACATTAGTCCCTCCAGAGAGCAGCTCACATCCCATAAATCACATTTGTGACTGGTAGGGCTGTCTGAAGTTGTACTGACTCATCTTATTCCATGTGCTCGAATTAAAGAATATCAGGCTGTCAGCATGATAGGGGCCTCTACCCAGGCCTGGTTATGTACAAATTGAATGCAAGATGCATGTTCACTTCTTGCATTTGTAACATTAGAATTGCAGGTTGATCTGTTCATACATCCATTTGGACAGATCGGATTTTATGATCCTTGGATCATGATAGGAACAAAGAAAATAGTCTATTAATAATATGAATAAATATGTCAGTATTACTTTTTAACACAAGTATAACTTAAATAGGAACCAATATACATTAAAATGAAATTCTCCTCAATATATTTTCCCTAGTATAATTGCATTTATGTCCAGCTTTACTCCAAGTATTATATATTTATACAAGATTAAAATTAAATACTCTCTGGGTATTTATACACCATCATTTTCTGTCATACTCATTCATGAGCCCTCGAAAGGAGACACTTAATCTCTGAACCTAGGAGACAGGTCATAAATATAGTCAGTTATAACTAGTCTGATTTATTTGAAAATAAAGAGTAGAATTCTTAGGTTGAAACAAAGCTTGTCAGACCAGGAATGTGTGTGTGTGTAGTGTGTGTGTGTATGATGCCAGAATGCCTGGATTTCTTTCTTATAGTCATAGGAATATTATATAGAAATAGCCTCAAAATATAACTTTTTGACTAGTATTTATATAACCAGAAGAATTGTCAGACTCAGTTGTTAAGGCTCTTGACAGTTTCTCATCAGCTTCCCCTGGATGTTTACAAAAGGAGTAACCATTGCTCAGTGGTTTCCACTGTAAATGCACAGGAGCGGCTCTGTGCGTGTGCAGGGAAATGTTCATCACCAGCGTAGGCCACTGAGGACCATGGCAAGAAGGCTTCCTGGGCTGGTACATGATAAGGGAGAGTGTAGAGGGACAGAGAGAAAGAGGCCACACAGCCTGGTCCAGTCACTCCTGCTCTGCAGCTGTGCAGCTCTTAGGCGATTGGAGCTCCTCACAGCCTTTTTCATGTGGGTTAATAAACAAGAAAGATCTCCAGCATTCCACAATGAAATTGTCTTTTGGAATAGATGTTTAGCTGGCAGTTTCACTCTCTCATTTCTTTAAAAGAGATTTATTGTTAGTGCTGTTTGCAGGAAACTGTGATGAGTCCTGTCCGGGGGATGGCTTTGCCTTCATTTCCTAAAATGTGCTTTAGACAGGCTGATCATTTGGGTGAACAATAACACAAAACTCTACAAAATGAAATTAAAATGTTTGCTCAGGAAAAAAAACAAGAGGGCAGGGTGAAATTTTATAAAGAATTATTGGTAAAATATTGGGTTTGATTAATGAGATATTTAGTCATTCCCTTTATTCCATTTCTAAATGCCCTCCTGGCACTGTGCATTTCAGGCTCTATATTATGCTTAGTTACAAGTTAGTAATAAAAACAAAACAAACATGGACACTGCCCTAGGAACTCAATCTGGGATTCAATCAATAAAGAAGTGAACAAATGAAAATTTTAATTTATATTAAAATACATATATTTAATGAATGTTATGATAGAGAAAAATTTAGTTGGGTTCTTTTTCAGAAAATGTTATAGCAAATCCCTCAATAAATTAGTATTTTATTTATTTATTTATCCTCACCCAAGGATATTTTTTCCATTGATTTTTAGAGAAACTGGAAGAGAGAGGGAGAAAATACCAATGTGAGAGAAACACATCAATTGGTTGCCTCTTGCATGTGCCCTGACCAGGGCTTGGGCCAGGGAGAAGCCTGCAACTGAGATATGTGCCCTTGACCAGAATTGAATCTGGGATCCTCCAGTCTGCAGGCCAACGCTCTAGCCACTGAGCGAAACTGGCTAGGGCCAGGAATTAGTCTTTAAATCACACTCAGTGAAATTACTAATCCATCAAGTGAAAAATTGGCAGTATCATCCTAGGAAAAGGGGAGAACGTAAGCAAAAGTCTGGAGCTGGCTGAAGCATTAGCATATTTGGTAACTGGAAATGGACCAGTGTGCTGAGAGGCAGGATTGAAGCCAGGGAATATGTAGTTTGAATTATATAGGGTCTTGTAAGTCATAGTAAACTGTTTGAAAATGGGTCAATATGTTAATTCCATTTCTTCTTTGCTAATTGGTATTACGTCTGCTATTCAATACAAATTATTGAATATACATTATCGAATAAAATATTAACTTTTATTCTATATAATTAATAGATATCTACTTTAATGATTTAAACACTCTTAGGCCATCCAATGGAAAAGAACTGACATTGTAATAGGGCTGACATGCTGAAGGAAATGACATTGACTTTGAAATGACATAGACTAAGATTAAGTGGTAGAAACAGATTTCAACTCATTTTTTAATTTCCTACTTTAAAAATATGTTTTTTAAATAGATTTTCAGAGAGAGGAAGGCAGAGGGTGAGAGAGATAGAAACATCAATGATGAGAGAGAATCATCAATCAGCTGCCTCCTACATGCCCCCTACTGGGGATTAAGCCTGAAACCTGGGCATGTGCCCTGACCAGGAATTGAACCGAGACCTCCTGGTTCATGGGTCGACGCTCAACCACTGAGCCACTCCAGCCTGCCAACTCATTTTATTTTTAATCTTTAACATGATTCTTTTGAACTTCAATGAATTAAAAAATTTTGGATTTATTGATGTATTATGTTGGAATAATACATCAATAATATTACATGATACATTGTGTGATAGTACAACAAGCAGGGTTCAGGAATTGATAATGTAACGGAGATGAAACTATTTTTTAGTTTGGATCTCTATACTTTTAAAAAGAAAATGGAAATGAGTAATAAGTTAAAATATTATGAACTGCATAAGCTGTAATTCATATATATGTGTAAAAATGTTAAAATTAATAACTAACAAAAATATTTCCAATTACATGGAGAATTTACTATAATAGTTGGGGGATAAGGTATGCAGGATAGATCAATATTGTGGATAGAGTTGTCATCAAAAGCATATTTCTATAATTATTTGTTTTACCTACTTTTAATCTCAAAATGTATTTTTCTAAGTTAGCCCTTCATGTCTTCCAATCTCTTAGGCTCCTCCTTGTTCTTGAGTTCTTTTGACAGTGTGCTACCTCTCAATCCTCCTTTACACAGTAATTCACTAGCTTTATACAATTGTTAGAACACCTGCTATGCAAGACATCCAGTAAAGAAGACACTGTCCTTCCTCTCAAAATTTTGAAATGGGATCAGTAGGAAGAAATATTTAGATTAACAACTGCAATATAGGAAAAATGTTGGTGCAAGAAAAATGAAAAACATCTGAGAGGGGAGAATTCAGAAGAGAGAGTGATAACATTTGCTTGGGAGGATTAACATGTTAATGGAGGCAGTAGAATTTGAACTGATACTTGAAGAATGGCCATTATCTTGCAGGCTGGGAAAGGAAGGAATATGGTGAGCAAGGGAGAGGCAAGCATGCACTGATCTTGAGAATAGAATGATTGCTGCAAACTGATAGTTTGTTTTGACACAAGCCAATATTACCCAGCTTGTTACCCTCTTGATTCATCTTGGCACCAAATGACTATCGGTTATTATCAGAAATAAAACTCGCCTTGTAAGATAAAAATATTTATTCTGATTCATTATGTTTATTTTACTACTAGAGGCCCGGTGCATGAAATTCATGCATGGGTAGGGTCCCTAGGCCTGGCCGTTGATCAGGGCCAATCAGGTTCCCCACCTCCCTGCCTCCTCCTTCCCTTGCTCCCTCAGTGCCCTGCCACTGCTGCTGGTTGCCCACCATGTTCCATGCCGCCTCCTGGTGGTCAGCGCACATCATAGCGAGGGATCGAACTCCCGTTCTCCTGGTAGAACTCCCAAGGGGACACTTTGCATATTAGCCATATATATATATATATATATATATATATATATATATATATATATATGATCCGAGTTTCCAATGATTCACACCCTTGTGTACTACACTCCCTAATCTATATACATAAAAGCCAAGTAAATGATGGAATGACCGGAATGACCGGTGGCTATGACGCACACTATGGTGGCCAACTGGCTTGATCAGGGCCCGATCGGCCCCCCCAACATCCCATGGCCCCTCCCCCCAGCTGGCCCCGCCCCCAATCGCCCCCCCCTCCCCGATTGAGGGCGGGGTCAACCAGCCAACCTCCCTTGTCCCCTCCTCCTCACCGGCCTGGCCCCGATAGGCCCCCATCAGGGCAGGCTGGCCGGACCCCACCTGTGCACAAATTCGTGCACAGGGCCTCCAGTAATCTTATATTTTAGATAATGTCTCCCATTGACAGATGAGGAAACTGAAGCTTAACAGATTAAGTGTTTGAAGCACATGGCATTAGAAAATCATTTAGAAAATTTTTTAAGGATGAAAAAGAGAAAGTAAATGAATGATAAGTTATTTTTAAAAGGAAACTGTAGAGAAAATAATAGGACAGGAGAATTTTGAGGGGAAAATATTTATTGAACAACACATTTTTAGGGACCTGATATAGGCTCTGACAAGACTGCAGATATAGTAGATGTGATCTGATTATGAAATATGAAGGAAACATATTGTTTCTATAACCCCCCATAATGGTAGAAGTGTGGACTGGGGGGAACAGTGAGAGAAAATGGACCTCACAGAACAGAATGGTCACTTTACAATGACATGGGCTACATGCTGAGCTCTGATAGATTAGTGTAGTATATTGTAATATATTTTGAATAGGCAGAAAGTGAAAAAATAATTTTTCTAGGACAGAAAACTGGGTGACCAATATCAAGAAAGTGACAAAATATATTGGGGGCAAATTTGAAAAATAAAATAAGTGCAGAGTTCAAGGCAGAATAGAAGTAAAAAAATCACTGTGCATTTCTCTCCTCTTGAAGGTCAACATCATCAACATCATGACCCTAAGGCCCCCCAGTCTGAAACCTAGTACCGTTTTCACATCAGGCATGTTAGGTTGCTTCAGTTATAGCTGAGATAAATACACACTTTCTAATTGAATTCAATAAGATCTCCAAAGTTCTCCTCCTTCTGGGTATTTTATTTCAGCCGGGTGCGTGCATGGTTGATCTCACCACTAAATATCTGCGACTTGAGGGTGGGATCCACATAGATTTTATATTTGCATTTATTCAAGTCCTGTCACAGGCCACTAAACACAGCAGGATCTTAGTGTGTGTTGAGGAGTCCTGGGTTGAGGTGTGGGAAAGGGATTACATGGAGATGGTTGAATTGGTGGTTCCCTCTTGATGGGAGGAGGAGGGAAAGGTTGAGGGCAGCTGGGAACCAGACACAGAAGTCCAGGTTGCATGCATTTGGTGGTGTTGTCACGAGCAGCCATTGAAAGGATTCCTGAGCAGTAGTGTGGTCGTGAGCAGAACCACTCTTTGAAAAATTTAATTGAGTAGGAGACTGAAGGAGGAAAGATGATATCGGAATTAAATATAATATTTTAGGAGGAGGCAACAGGGGCCTGCCTCACCCAGGCAGTAAGAATAGGAGAAAGAGATGATAATATTGAGATCTAAAGAACAAGAGAATAGAAGTTCAATTCTAATTCCTTCTTTGAACAGCTCTAACGTGTGAATATCAAGTGAGATTTCATTATTTTCATTGCTGACATCAAAAAGGAACATTGCGTTACTTTCTTTTGGTGGAACATGTGCTGAGTAGTAGTAAGTTGGTATAAAGCCACTGACCTTGCCTAGCCTTGCCCGTACCTGATGTCTACTTATACTTGGGCAGAAGGCAGCACACACAGGAGGAAGCACTCACTCAGGTCTCGTCAGCTGCTGGGCTCACATCCACACCTTCCCACTCGTGTGACTGAGCGTTACTCGGTGACCCACCCTAATCTCACCGACACAAGTGCAGGTGAGGTTGGTGGTGGTGTGCGTGTGGTCTGGCCACTGTGGGGATTAGGGGTTTCCATGAAGCACTGAGCACAGGGCCTGACCCGGAGTAAGTGCCCAGGCTCACTACCTGATATGCAGACTCTCATCAAGATTCTAAAATCCCGGCCACTGCAGTCAGTGAACAAACCAAGGAGCCTATTGTGTGTGGTCTGCCTGAGAGCATCATGTTCTTAAATACCGGCCTTGCTATTATTTTTACAATGGGCCTATTAAGCTTATTTTCTTAGGAACAAAATTGCTATGCAGTGCCCATTTTCAGGGAACCAAATAAAAAATTCACTTTCAAACTTTCTTTTGAATAAGAGGGAAATTTCCACACAATGGAACTATAAATTTAAGTGAAAGAACACACTTTGGAATTTACAATAGATGGCAGGCTGTGTTCTTAGTCTTCTTGAAGGTGTGAAATTGTAGCTAATTGCTCTGTTCTCCATTTTAAAGAGCAAAGAGCTCATAAATAATAAGCTCCAGTAGCAGTTTGCAAGGCTCTAAAACCTCTCATTGCCAAAGATGTAATTCTTTTGAGTGTTGATTATTTCCATGCTTTTTGAAGTGCCCTACAGAGACTAAGGGGATGAAAACCATCTCTTCCGTTCCCTTTGCAGAGAAGAGCTGTTTATGCCAATGAGAAGCTTACTCCCTTTGGTTGCCTATGACACATGCATCCTTTATCGAGATATAATGCTTCTTAAACATATAATGTAGGGGTCTCCAATAAAATGTAAATAATGAAATTACTACTTCCTGGGTAATGATAAGTACATTTTCTTTAAAGTAGAAGTCAAAGCTCCTCTGAGCCTGCAGAGGCTCCATTCCCTTCAGCTCAAAATAATTCAGATGCCAAAGTGGCACGTCTCAGGGAGGCCCGTGCTGAACCCCTTCAACACCTGAAACAGTATGCTCTTGTAGGGAAGGAAGGAGAATTTTCATTCTACCCTGCTAGGTTCTTGGCTGAGACTCGTTCCCCCACCTTCTTAAGAAAAGACAGATTAACAGGAGAAAAATAAAGAGAAGTTTAATGACATGTATACAGTGGGGCCTTGACTTACGAGTGTCCCCACTAACGAGTTTTTCGAGATACGAGCCATCTCTGGGCCGATTTTTTGCTTTGAGTTGCGAGCTAAAATTCGGGTTACGAGCCAGCTTCAGATACCCCACCGCTAGTTGGCGCAGGGAATGTCACAGTGAACGCCACATCAGCCCAGCATCACGTGTCTCACTCGTTCACTTTTGATTTGACATACGAGTAATTTGAGTTACGAGCTCCGTCACGGAACGCATTAAACTCGTAAGTCAAGGCCCCACTGTACCTGCTGTATACATGGCACATACCCAAGAAAACTGAGTAACTCTCCCACATAGCCCAAGCCACCACTTTAAATAGCATCCCTATTTAAAGAGGAAAGAAGACATTGGGGGAAGGGGAGGCCAGTTACAGGTATTACCAAGAAAAGCCCAGCAAACAAGGGTGAGGTTGTTATGCAGATTTAAGTCCTTGCTTGATTTCTCCATTGATAAAAAGATTTAGTCACTTCCTCTTCCTGGTACAGAGGCAGAGACCCTTGCAATAGGGACATTTTCATTATAAATGTGTCTCTTACAAAAGGGTACCTTCTACTCAGTTTTCAGAGCTTCTCCCATGTCTGCTGTTTCTTAAAAATAACCATCTCAAAATAACCAATAGGCCAAGGAAGCATATTTGGGGGTGGCATGTTATGCCCCCCTTTACTCCTAAGGGGCAGTGGGGCCAGGGGAAAGAGTGCCAGGCCGGAAATCAGGTGGTTCCTTTTTTGACTCAGCCCTGGTTCACTGTGTGACCTTGTTGGGGAAATATAAGCAAAGCAAAATCTCCTGCCAACCCAGAAAACCTCTGCACAGAATGTAGCAGAGAGAGAAGACAGTTTTATTATTGAATAAGCATTAAACTAGAATGAGATGCACATCTCAGGCCACTCACTAAAAAAGAGACAAAGGAATCTCACCCTTATACATAGCCAAGCAGATACAGCCCACTGATAGGCAGTAACTAGTCCTCAAACAGCGGACTTGACAGCACCATTTGTCACACACACGTCACCCTAAGTTCATTTGGTAATTAGGGTGACCTTCTGTGATAGCCAATTGGTTTTATCCAAAGGAAAATTAAATGACAGGCGGTAGTTTTGGAGCAAGGCACCTGCCAAGTCAGGTTGCTGTCCGAAACTGGATGACAGGGGCTTGATGGTTACATTTTAAAGTGATGGGTTCTAGGTCCTTGAGGCAGAAATTCCTGTTTTTATTAGTAAAATATTCATAACATAAAATTTACCATTTTAAGTGTACCATTCAGTAGTAAGTACGTTTGCAATGTTGTGTAACCATCACCTCTATCTGTATTCAAGACTTTCTCATCACCCCCAATAAAAACTCTACCCTATAAGCAATAATGCCCCATTCTCCCCTGAAAAAAAAACACCCAAAAACACAACAACCCTCTTATCCTATATAATAAAAAGCTAATATGAAAATTGTTCCCATGGGCGGGAGTTCTACCAACTGGGAGTTAGACATGCGCTGACCACCTGGGGGTGGCAGTGGCAGGCAGCTTGGGGAAGGGAGGCCCTGGCCGGCAGCTGGCAGCCTCTAGGGACCCTACCTGTGCACGAATTTGGTGCACTGGGCCTCTAGTTTTAAATTCCTAAAACTTCTAATTGTGCCCTCCTCACCTCCCCACACCTGCTTTCAATAAAACCTTTGGCAAACAACTATATTTTCCTATAACTTAATGTGTTGTTTAGTTTTCCTTCTATTTACTTTTGCATTTTCCTCTAAAGACAAGGGGTGCTATTACTTTCATATATGATAGTAATAAAAAGAATCCTTTAAATAAATTTAAGTAAAAATGAGTTTATTTTTAAAACATTTAAAATAAAATGAGTCAAGGCCCTGGCTGGGTAGGCTCATTTGGTTGGAGCATTGTCTGCAATGCCAAGGTTGCAGGATTGCTCCCCCATCAGGGCACATACAGGAAGCAATCAATGAGTGCATAAATCAGTGGAACAACAAGTCAATGTTTCTCTCTCCCTCCCTTTTCCTTTCCCCCTCCCGCCCCCCTCCTTCCCTCCCTCCCTCTCTTTCTTCCTCTCTCTCTCTCTAAAAAAAAAAAATTAAAGAAAAATCAATAAATAAAATGAGTCACTGTTGTGACCAATGAGGGGCATGTGTTCAAGTCAGCAGTTCCCATAGTTCAAGGATAGCAAACAGGAACTACACAGTCTTAAACTGTCACAATTGAGAGAGAGGACGAGTATACGGAAAGTCTGAAAACAGCCCTGGCTGGTCTGGCTCAGTGGATAGAGCGTCGGCCTGCGGACTAAGGGGTCCCAGGTTTGATTCCGGCCAAGGGCACATGCCTGGGTTGCGGGCTCGATCCCCGGTGGGGGTGTGCAGGAGGCAGCCAATCAATGATTCTCTCTCATCATTGATGTTTCTATCTCTCTCTCCCTCTCCCTTCCTCTCTAAAATCAATAAAAATATATTAAAAAAAAAAATCTGAAAACAGAGGCAGAACCAACCTTGTGGTGATACATGATTTTTGGACTGGAACACGTGGTGTTCCCTGGATTCTTTGTCTGTTGGAGTCGAAGAATGAATCCACGGACTGAAGATGGTATAGCAAAGATGGAGATTTATTGAAGAACAAGTACAGACTCCCACGTGGTGAAGGGGAAAGAATCTCACAGAGCAGACTCCCATGTGGGGAGGGGGAAAGAGTCCCATTGATTTCCTGTTTCCATGGTTTATAAAGGCTGCAAGTCCCTATGTCCCGATATCCCTTCTGATTGGTCAATATCTCCTTTAGAATTGGTTTCTACAGTAACTCCCAAGGCCCTCCTCCTTCATTGTCCTCCTCCCCCATTGTCCTCCTATTCCTTCTGGGCTTTCTTTCTCCTTTATTTTGTAAATATAGACCTTTTGGCTACTCCTGGTTCCCTTGTCTTATGTAAATATAACTGTTGGCTCCCTTGTGTTATGGAAATGTACCTTCTCCCAGCTCTTGTCTTATGGAAATGTAACTTCTCCCAGTCTGTAGCCTTGTGTTTTTTTCCATGAACCCCAAATTCTAAAAATTCCCTAAGCCTGCCTATATCCCCCTAAAATTCCTATTTCAGTGATATGAATGTGAATAATTGATAGATGCTAAAAGACCAGGGTCTGTATATAGAAAATTTGGCAGGTGTTCCTGTGAAAAAGATCTAGATGCCATTGTGCAAACATGTTTATTAATCCTTTAAAACCATATCTATGCCTCTTAAAGCACATTGATGCAACTCTAGTGTTCAGAACGAGGAGATTATGGTTGTGCTGATTTAGCACTGCTCAGGGCATTTTATAAAACCCTGATAAACTCAGGTGGAGATGGATATTATAAAATGAAGCACGTCCAAATAAGTAGGGGAAGTATGATAAAGATTTTGAAACGCATGTCGTGAGTGCTAAGTCTGAAGAACCTAAGAATATGTTGATGATCAGAGACTTGATACTAAAATCCTCTTTGCATATCTGAACAGATATGTGAAAAGAGGAACCAGTGAGACAAATGAGGACTTGCTAGCAAATACCGTTGTCCAACAGTAGAGTCAGCAGCCACATTGGGTAGTGAGAGCTCTCTCAGCAGAGGTAATCAAACAGGTGAGGCCTTGGCTGATGATTGTGCAGCTGCAGATGTGTGCAGTGATGTTACCGTAAAAGGCTTGGTTGGGTGGTGGTATGTTGGGAGCGGTTAGAAAAGGAATTAATATGTAAAAAATACCTGTTATATTACAGGCTATTTGCTAGTATTTTTGATCACCTGTTTCAGTGTAGGAAGAACTTAAAAAAATTACTTTCTGGCAAAGTTGCTTAATTCCTAACAACAACTACAACAATACTGATACTTCGAAGACCAGAAAGAAAACTACCAGCACAGACCAGTTTGCAAAGTGCAATGGTAGAGATATGTGTAGAGGATAATGGGCCCAGATTATGTCTTAAGGGAATTTCGGGCTTTGGGGACAGTCGGCTTGTTTTTCCCTTTGTATTTCCATGCCTTCCAAAAGCTGACTCTGGGTCTCCAGGGATTCCGGTGAGAGAGGCCCAGTCTTTGCAGCTTCCCTCCTAGAACAGTGAACATCTGGGATTTGCTAAGTGTGACTCCCACCAGGAGATGGCAGCATGTGCCTATAGATGTACCAGCCAGCCCATGTATTGCCTCACACCATGGGCTATGTGTAAGGGACACTAGGGGGCTCTAAGCTCCCACCGCTGGTTACAGAGTGAGCTGTTCAGAGGATCACTTTGTAGGAAACAGTCCTCCCGTTTCTCCACCCTATAACTACTACCCCCCCCCCCTCCACACCTACCCCTATTCACAAAGAGGGTCCTGTGGCTGTCTACAAAGCCGTGGCTATTACACACACACACACTTTGCAATCTGAGACAGGACCAATGAACCCCCCAAATCTCAAGGTTCAGAGATAGCTGTCATCTCTATCTACTTCTTTTACACTTTGGCGACCACAGGAAGTGCTCTTTATTCAATGCAAGTTTCAGTGGCAGGACTTACTAGACTCCAAGGTCAACCAGGGTACCGGATGGACAGGTTGTATCCAGCAGGAAACAACAGCAAATCAAGAACAAGGACGGATTTTGTGCTTCTAGGAGCCTCGCACAGTAATTGTGGAACTATATGTCCAATGAGATTTTAGACGTGCATATAGTTTAATTTTGTGAAAGGAGTAACTCTGTCCCCCCTTCCCACTTTCGGCAACTGCTGCTCAGTGTTACTTCTTAGTTACTTCTCCACTGTCATAATCTGCCCAGCGACAGAAAAGAGACTCAATCCCAAATTTTTTTTAAAATATATTTTATTGATTTCTTACAGAGAGGAAGGGAGAGGGATAGAGTTAGAAACATCGATGAGAGAGAAACATCGATCAGCTGCCTCCTGCACATCTCCCACTGGGGATGTGTCCGCAACCCAGGTACATGCCCTTTACCGGAATCGAACCTGGGACCTTTCAGTCCGCAGGCCGACGCTCTATCCACTGAGCCAAACCGGTTTCGGCCTCAATCCCAAATTTAACTGATTCCAAATACTCTGTCATTTCTACAGCCTCTTTCTGCTGCTTCCCCTACAACACGGGAACAGTCAAATCTCTGAAGAAATATTCAATTCTCTGAAAGGAATTTAGTGTCACGTGCGACTGTTTTTCCTTTTCCAAATAGAATACAGTGGAATTAAACAAAGGCTTTTTGCCAAGGGCTAAACAGAAACTCTTCCGCCAAAGGCGAGCTCTAGTTAAGCGGAATGTGATGTGGGAATTCACAGGAGCATTGCCCAATACCCCCTTTTTTGTCATCACAAGAGCACCTACAACGTCCAGGTACCATATACGTTTTAAAACAAGGCTAAAGTGCACGTTGCTGTGCTTGTTCTCGAACATGTTAGTCAATCAAGTAAAATGAACCGCGCATTCTCGGGTCAGGGTGAGACGTGAATGAATGCGGACCCAGAGGTCTTTGTCCCCCGGGCTGCACTCTGCTCTGCACAGTGAGTCTGACCAGTGAACCTGGATGATCTTAAGGGGCAGTAACAAAAGCATAGAAGTTCTACATAATGGGTGGGATCATTTCCCTCCACTGTGGCTTGGTCTCATCATTCCTGGTGGTGCCAGGACCTTGTTGCCACATTTTGGCAAGAGGAATAGTGGCCTGGTGAGGGGGTCAGGAAACACTCAATGGACCAATGACGACTGAAGCAGAAACTCCTTTCCACACCCAGGGCACATGCTGAATTAAAGCTGGGAGCACAATAATGACGAGGCAAGCTCTGTCCTCGCCTTGTTGAACCTCCGTCTGATGGGGAAAACGGATATCGCAACCATGAGGTATAAAATGTACTGTAACAGGGGAAAGAACTGGGTGGTAAAGAGCCCACCAGAGAGGCACCTACCCCCATCTCAGGGGAGTCGGAGGAAAACTCTTGGAGAAAGGTTGTCTAATTTGAGACCCGAATAATGACTAGGAATTCGATAGACAGAGAGGGTGGGAGAAACTGAAGCTTTTCCATGGAAATAATCTGCTTTCCCAAACAGAAAGGTTCCTGCGACTTTCTATATGTATGAGGTCTTTCTAAAATACCTAGAAAAATGTCTTTTGTGTCTGTTATCTATTGGTTCTTGCTGTGTCTCCTGGTTTGACCCTCTCTCTGAGTCCTGCTTCCCATTTTGGTCAGGATACCTCCCTGGGAGTGGAGGAGAGGTCTGTTCTTTAGCTGGCTACCGATACTCCTTCTGGCTTCATTGTGGACACTGAAACCAGTGACTCTGAGGACTATTATGAAAGCGCGTGAGTTCAGCACATGAGGGCAGAAGCCGTCTAAGCCAACACGTATCTACTGCCAGTTGGATTTCCACAGGATTACCCCCCCCCCATTTATCTTCAGTCATTTGGGAGAAGACATGTTACTGCTGAATGGCCTTTGAGAGGAAGAATTGAACAGCAATCAACTTTTTGGCAAAGCCAGGCTAGAGGTGACTTAGATCACCGAAGGTCATATGATAGCCAAATGATCTAAGCCACTGGGGATGGATAGCAAACATTTCCTCACATTTTTGGTTGCTCTGTGGGCAGGAACAAAGCATGATTGAAAATTAAAGTGCAGACTCTCTCTTTGGAGTAAACCCTTCTGTCATTTTGAGGCCGGCTGGCAACCACCTAGCCGTTCTATTCAGAAAGTCTTTTGAAAATCAAGTAGAGGCATGTTCTAGAAGCCATAGCAAGCATAACAAGTGTCTTCCGCTTCCTAAGTATATCCCTTTGTTCCTTTCAACCCAAAGGAACATCTGTAGAAATGCAAACCAAGAATCCAGCCATTCTTAATAGTTGGCAGTTGGGGTTTATGTTGTTCAATCAACCTTAATGCTGGCAAAAAATGAGTCCTTTGTTTTGCTTTGGGGAGAAATGGAGTCTCTTAGAGGTGGTAGGAATAAAGACCTGTTGATTCAACACATTTTGTGTTAGATTAGCTGGACTCTATAGAGTGACAGGCCCCTGCGCCTCAGGTTGTCTATGTTTTGCTAAGATAGGAAGGATTCCCTCAGGGACCGACGGGCCTGGGGCTAATTATGCTGTAGGGTGAATTCATCACTAAATCTTTTTCACTAACAAAGACAAATGACTTCATAGGTTGTAAAAGGCCCTAAAAAATTAGGTGAGTGAATCTAACTTGCAGCCAACACATGAACCCAGAGTCAGCAAATGGCAGCCTGCCAGAGAGGCTCCTCATTGTTGGTTTGCATAGACAAAGACGAGAAATAGGCAACTGTCATTGGGTTTACAGCTTATGACCTCTTTCACCGACCATGGTCTTCACTGCAGTCAGTAAGAGGGAGGCATTGTTAGGGCCTTCATGTGCAAACGTGGAAATTGTGGTTCAGAAATTTCAGAATCATATAATTAAAAGAACTTGGGTTTTGCAGATATTCAGCTCTTAGCTCCAATTCTGTCTTCACCACTCATTGATGTGTGACAGATTTTAAAATCTCTTTGAGACTCAGTCTCCTCATCATTATAATGGGGATGATAATATCTACCTTACAGGCTTGTGACAACACAGATAATTCATCCGTACTTACACACACACACACACACACACACACACACGTACCTTAAAACATTTGTGAATTGGAAGAACTAGTTTAGCTTCTCTGTGACACATTTTCTTATTTATAAAATGTAGACAAGAATAACAGCTGCTCCAGTGATTTGTTGTGAAGCTTAAAGCTGATAATGGGAGTTAAAGTCAACCAATAAGCACTTTGATGATGATGATGATGATGATTCTCTTATCCCTCAAATTATTAGTTCATGGTCGTTCATCATGTAAGGTCCAGAGCCAGGGTCCAATCCCAGGAGTTCTAACTTTAAGATATAAGGTTTTTCTATTGTGAGAAAGGAACACAGAATTAAGGGCAAGGATGGGAAACAATGTGAAATCCCAAGAGCTGGGATTTCTGTGATGGCATAAAAGACTTTCAAGAGACAATGGAAGTGTGGGAGGGCTAGGCTAATGTCTTCCTGATGGCCAGGATGGGACCTCTCAGGCTTTGATGAGGGGGTTCAGAAGGACATTATGTTGCAAGACCTGCATAGCCTCTCTGTGTTAGTCATGGGGCTGAGTTACAGAGCTACCAGATATGGAGTGTGACATTCAGCTCAGGTTTGAAAGAAGGATCTGCCATGATCAAAGGGAAATCATATTCCTTGATTATTCCTCCCTTTTATAGCTTCCTCTTTTGGGAGAAGAATCTAGGGGGTCGTCATTTATATCTGTAGTAAAAAGTGTCTTACCTTGTATTATTTATTCAGTTACTCATTTTCCTATATTACTACTTGCCAAAGGTCAGATAGCTGGTATTAAGTTTCTATCTCGTTATCTGTAAAACGTAATAAGAATTTTTAACCCTTAGGATTTTAATCAAGATGTGAAATAATGCAGGTAAAAACACTTAGCTGTTATTTATTAGTCACTGTCTTACTACTTATTGATAACTATTGAAAACACATTAGGGCCCTGGCTGGTTTGGCTCAGTGGATAGAGCGTCTGCCTGCGGACTCAAGGGTCCCGGGTTCGATTCCGGTCGGGGGCATGTGCCTTGGTTGCGGGCGCATACCCAGTGGGGAGTGTGCAGGAGGCAGCTGGTCAATATTTCTCTCTCGTTGATGTTTCTAGCTCTGTATCCCTCTCCCTTCCTCTCTGTAAAAAATCAATAAAATATATTTTAGAAAACACATGGGATATAGCAGCAAATACGGGATTTGGTCATTTGGTTATTGTCTGAGGTCTAGGTTAGAGACCTGGTTCAGATGACTAGTACGACCTAAAGAAAGTCACATTTTCTCTCGACTTTTGTTTTTTTTTCTCATCTGTAAAATAAAGATATTGGAAAAGATCAACATTTAAAGGTATTTTCCACCTAGCTGGTGTGGCTCAGTGATTGAGCGTCGATCTATGAACCAGGATGTCATCGGTTGTGAGCTCCATTCCCAGTAGGGGGTGTGCAAGAGTTAGCTGACCAATAATTCCCCCTCATCATTGATGTTTCTCTCTCTCTCCCTCTTCCTTCCTCTCTGAAATCAATAAAAAACATATATATTTTTTAAAAAGGTATTTTCCAAGAAACATTCATCTCATGAGATTGTGCAGGAATGAAAAGGAGTTCAGTGGACATGCAAGTGTGAGAGAGTTTGTATCTTATATTCCTTTCCCAGAAATCTTCAGTGCACATCACCATAGTAAAGACCCTGAAGTAAAGGAGTCCTCTCGTAAAGAAACCTGTTAGATTGAGATGAAAGTTTCCCAAAGTCATTTGACCACAGGACCCATTTCTTTCCATAACAGCAGATCCCCTTCGTGGGGATTGTTCTTTGGGACATGCTGGACTAGGTGACCTAAGGGCTTTTTCAACGTTGACCATCTTTTCTCTCTACCAACACACCTACATTTGATGTTTTCTTCTGTGCTTTCAACATCAGGTACAAGTGGAGATATTCTCCTTGTTGATAGGCGTCATACCTGTCAATCCCAAAGCATGTGGTCTAGGCAGCTGACAGGTCTGTACTTACAAAGCCACATGGGTAAAATACACACATCAGTGCGTGCACAAAGAAGATGATAATATGCAAAATGTAGACATGCATTTCACAACATTCTTACTGCTGCCAAAACTGTTTATTTTTTCACTGTTCCCTGAGCAGCCTTTTCTTTCAGAATTGTATCTCGTTTTTCTCACCCAAATGGAAAGAAAACCTTGGAACCAGAAGCCTTTCTTTGCTTTCTGAGTAGTTGAGCCAAATAGGAGTGATGGGCTGGAAACCAGAAAGGTTGGATTCTAGTTCTGCCTGTGCCATGGGCTTGACCTTGATTTAGAGCACGTCATCTGGCCAATAAAATCCCGCATTTCTCTATCTAGCAGGTGAGAAGTTGAGCTTAATTGGTCTTGGTGTTCTCACCCAGCATGAGATGTGGTTTCTTCTAGATAATTGGCATCTGAAGCCCGCTTTTGGTCCAGCAGTCCCACAGTCTATCCCAGCAGCCTCCTGTAGTAGCCATCTGATCCTGTGTGGTTTGTATTAGCCTCTCTGCACCAACAAGCAATAGCAGGGGATGGGAACAGCTCGAACCCATCTGGTTCTTCACACCCCACGTGCCACCCACACGGATGTCACCCTCATTGTTGGGGAAAAGTCTCTTTCCATCATCTGTTGGGACAGCCTGTGTCCACTAGATCAATGGTCTGGATTTTAGGGATTTGGGTGTTTTTCTTCCTTTCTTTCTTTTTTTTCATGTCATAACAAAAGAAATATCATCAACACAAAACCTAATTTAAGTTATGGGAAGGATTTCACTTAAATCCACAAAAGCAATGAGAAACAGACTTGGGCTTGCAAGTGGGGCCAGACACAATGGATTAGATTAAGGCACAAGGATCAGCCTCAATTCTGAGGTTAAAGATTGTTCTTTCTTTTGTGGCTCTGTCAGGCCCTTAACATCACTTAACCATAATTGATTCGGGGGAACTGAATGCTGTGAATGTGTACATTGGCTTCTGTTTCTCCAGAATTGTGCTTTCTAGGAGCTCATATTCCCTGAACTATTGAGCACAGTGATCTTCTCTTCGGAAAGAGCCTCAAGTGTTGATCTTGAGGTTGTTTTCTGTGTTCCTTTCCCTGATCCATAGTCAGTCAGCTAATTAAGACCTGCTTGGGGCTTGGATCACTCAGTAACTCCTGGGGAGGGGTAGTCTCTGTACATTTCAGGAAGAGAAGCATCACAGACCTGGGCTGTGTCTCTGGGAGGCTCAGTGGCTTTGCCACTTTGTAACCCTGGGCCAGGTATTTAACCACTCTGTTCAGCTTCCATTTATGTACAATGGGGTGGATAAGCCATGAGCCCCTCATGGGGCGGGTCTACTGGGACACCTTTTTCTCCTTCACCAGTTTTCTGTATAATATCTGTGGAACATCTTGACTTTGTCTCACTCTTCCTTGTTCTCAGTGTCTTGGACACTTGGCAAGGGCTGTCCCTTTTTCCAGCAACAACCTTCCTCTGTTGCTTGGTGAATGTGTACTCATTCTTCCAGACTCAATAGAGTGTTTTCTCTCTTTGTAGTTTTTTCATGACATTCCAGGCTAGATTTCCCTGCTCTGTGCTAGATTTCCCTCTCTGTATTTACATTTGTCAGAGCACCTAGGAAACCTGAAGTCCACCCTTAAGATGCTCACAGACTTGGGAGAGATGTATCCAGCATCCCATTCCCTTTGTGGTTAAACCCTGTTCTAGACATATCGTAATTGGTGAATAAAAAAGTGCAGAATATATTTTATTTTTACACACCAGTGATGAGAAGGATCATACTAGTGAGCTGAGTGAAGGTAAAAAAAATTCTTGGTGACAGTCTCCTATGAGCCAGGGTACATTTTGTATTCTACCTCATTGCACCCCTTCAAATTCTGATGATGTATATGGAACAATGTAATTTGAAAGAGGAAGAATTGACTCTCAGAGAATTTAAGTAACTTGCCCTGTCAGTTGGATCCTTTGGGAAGCAGACACTGAAATGGAATTAATAGTTCATGTGGAATTAAGTGTGTGTGTGTGTGTGTGTGTGTGTGTGTGTGTGTGTGTGGTGGGGGAGTGGACTTTGACAAAGTATAGGCCAATTCAACAGGGAACTCCAGAGCAAACATTGCCCATTAGAAATGCCCCATGTTGAGCAGAAATGGTAATGAAGAAATGGTACAGTTGGAAGTTCTCAGCTAACTGTAGCCCTTCCATATGGAATCTAGATGTCCCAACAAAGCCATGACTTGAAAACATGGGTCAGCCTGACTTTCAGTCCAGTTTTTACTACACTATACTTCTCAAACTTAAGGGACCTCCTATTACTTATCTTGACATAGTTTTAAAGATCACATGAATGACCAAGACCAGTACAATACCAACACACATATGACACTAGAGTTTAAGTTCTTCTGAAAAACCAGATACAAGGTGACCTTCTCATTCACAATCTTGCTTTCATTACTCTGTTTCCTCTCTCTTGAAACTACGTTTTGGCAGAACCTACAAGGGATCATATAATATACTGAATGATTAAAAGTTAGTAAAACCCCAGATGATTGAACCTACTGATTAAGCAACTGTATGGACATCCAAATCATTTAACAGGGCTCTGATGGTCGCCAAGTGTTGTAACCCTGGACTGGAAAGTTAGGGGATTTATACAAGCTGGTCTGAGCCAAGTCTTGATTAACCATGACCTCATCTTCATTATAGACATCCTGGGACTGCAGCCTTTCAACCACCTCCATCTATGGCCACTTGAGGGCCATCAGAGTGGGATGGCATGGGATCTATTACATGAACTCTCTGAAGTATTCAGAAAGCTACAAATCAATGCAAAGCCATTTTAAATCCAATGCTTTCAAGTAGCTGGCAAAATAGGATGTCAAGTTGAGAGACTGAGATGGGTTTAACTTTCCCTCAGATGATACTGTTGCTCAATTTGGTAGGAAGTGTAAAGTCTCAATCGCTCTACTCGGCAGACCCCAACCTAGAGTTAACAAATATCTCCAGGGTTGGAGCTCAGAATTATTTATTACTGATTTATGTGAGTTCATCGCAGAGTGAGCAGACTGGCACTAGATTTTGAACCCCATCCAAGTTCATGCTGATCTTAAAAGTTCTAGTCCCAAGGTCACCAGCTCTTTAGTGGGAGAAACAAGCCTAAACCCCACTCCAACAGTCTGTCAGAATTACAGGGAGTCATACAGCTCTTCAAATCAATATGTCGATGGCTGGCTCAATTGGAGGCGAGCTTCCCATCCCTGGAGATATTCAAGCAGAGGCAGGAAGGTCATGTGTCAAGTAGATTGTGGAGAAGAGTCTTGAAGAGGGAAGGAGGTTGGAATCCATAAATTCTCTTGCAACTCTGAAAGTCAACCTCTAATAAAGCTAGACATAGACAATCCAGTAGGAAAAAAATTCACTATAATTCATGCCTAATATATCTACCCACACCTTTCTTCAAATAATGGTCTAGTAATAGGCATTTACTTTCTAATGCCATCTACAAATCTAATGCCATCATTTCATTGCTAAAATAAGCAACAATCCCCTTTTGTAATTCTCTGTGGTTCACCCTGAATACAAAACCTTTCCAGTTAGATCTCCCCCATTTCCTTTGTACCCTCATCCCTTACCATTTCCCTTCTTATCCCAGAGCATAGCATGAAGTTGGATGCCACCTCTATTATCTATCTATCTATCTATCTATCTATCTATCTATCTACTTATTTATCTATCTATCTATCTATCTATCTATCTATCTATCTACTTATCTATCTATCTATCTATCTATCTATCTATCTATCTATCTATCCATCTATCTATCATCTACCTACCTATCAGGGTGTAACAAATTACCCCCAAACAGTGGCTCACAATAGTCACAGGCATTCAGAAGAGATTACCTGTGTGGTTCTGGTTTGAGGTCCCTTAGGAGGCTACAGGAAAGATGTCAGGCAGGTCTCAGCTCTCTGGACACTTAGCTGGGGAATCTTCTTCCAAGGTGATGCTCTCACCTGGTTCTAGCTGCTGTCAGGAGGCTTGAGTCCTTCTTCATGGGTCTTCCTCCTGGGCTGCCTGAGCCTCACCATAATAGGGTGACTGACTTCCCCCAAGTGTGAAATCCAAGAGGGCCCAAGACAGACACAATATTTTTTATGGCCTGGCTTTGGAAATCACAGTTATTCTGGCATATTTTACAGTTACACAGCTAAGCTTTTTTCAGTATGAGAGGGGACTACACAAGGGCATAAATACGGAGGCAGAGATCACTGGGGACTTTCTTGGAGCCTGGCTGCTGTACTCATAACGCTGAACATGCCGTTCCGTTTGCCTCGATTGCCCTGGTCTCATCTTTACCTAGTACTCGCCTATCCTGCTAGAACCGTCTCACATGCCACTGCCTTTTTCAGTGAAGTCTTCTCTGAATCCTTTCAACAGAACTAATAATATTCTTTTCTGTTTTCCCATAATATTCTCACAATATTCTTTTCTGTTTGCACATACTTCTATTAGGTTATCTCTTATAAAAAAGATTCATTTTATTGTAAAGTACAGCTTTATCTCTCCAAGAGACACATAAAAGAAAGGGCCATATCTTATCTAGTGTTTCTAAGATTGAGTTGAATTTTGGCAAATAACAGGTACTTATGGAATATGTCAATGACTTTATATCACTTCCCTCATCTGATCATCCCTAATCGACTTTCAGGGACTGAAATTAATACTAAGGAAGTAAAAATACAAAATAGAACCTAAGATAAAGTAAAAGGCGCCAAGTGTTATTTTTCATTTTAACCATAAACTTACGTATCATTTTAATAAGAAACAACCTTGTATGAGGAAAAGTTGAGATAAAATGGAAATCACAACTGTTAGAGCAGATAAAAAGCCTTAAAAATTACCAGTATGCTGCCCAAATTTTTTCTTTTGGAAATGAGAAAAATTAAGGCCTAATATTAATAGATATTTTTTTGGCAGACACTATAAAAGAGGGTTAACTAACTTTGATAGAAAGAAGAGAATTAAATCACTTGAGTAACTTTGGTTTTTATGTTTTTATCCCTCTCATGGCCAACATCTCTAATTCATCCCCATGAGTCTTTTTTCTTTAAATTTATTTTTATTGATTTCAGAGAGGAAGGGAGAAGGGGAGAGCGACAGAAACATCAATGATGAGATAGAATCATTAATAAGCTGCCTCTTAATGGGGATTGAGCCCAAAACCCGGGCATGTGCCCCTGACTGGAATCAATCACACCCGGGACCCTTCAGTCCTCAGGCTGATGCTCTATCCACTGAGTCAAACCAGCTAGAGCCCCATGAGTCTTTCTTAAAGAAGAGCAATATAGAGTAAATTGACAGAATGAGTCAATTTCCTTCACAGGGCAGAAGGAAAGTAGATGGTAACTCCAAAACACCAAGAGAAGACTCAGGCATTGGGTGTCGAGCTCAGGTAGAGAAGAAGTCTTCAAAAAGAGAGAGAACTTCCAGGCAGCCCATTCCCCTCTCCTCTGAGCTCTGCAGAATCCTAACTTCCTGAGTGGGGTGCATTTTCTCTGGAGAAGGAAAAATAAATACAGTGGCAAAGGCTTGCTAAGCAAGTCCTGGAGATCACCATTCAATAATAAAACTGACTTTCTTTCGGGAGTGAAAAATCGAGGACATTGCAAAGGGGACAGAGAGAGAACATTGCCTCTTCCCAATCAATCTTGAATGTAAGCTGTACTTTTTTTATGGGGAGATCAGGGCTCATTTATGCCCATCTCATTCCTCTATGACTGTCCCCGTCCAGAAGTGGTACAAATAGTTTCTCCTTGTCAAGAGTTATGCCAATATCCATGTGAGATTTCAGATGTTCCTGGGTAAGGAGAAGGAAAATACGGTATCTGTGGAACCAGAGAACTCCGGTGCCACCATACCAAATGCACCAGTAAGATGTAGGCAGGGCATTTGCTGCTGACACCATAGCAACAGTAACACACATCCCAAAAGGGTTTGATTTGAGTTTTCCAACCACAAGCTCCCTGAGAACCACTTCCCCCCATTTCCATTGTGTCCCAACTAGTACTCAGCACAAATGTTTTTAATTTGTTGTTGAACCCACCCAGGGAAGATAAATAAATTGCTTTAGCAATTGCTCTTTCAGGCCACTTACACAATAGGCTGAAGTCATTCTTAGATTTTCAGTGAGAATAGAAACCAACGTAAACTTATGGGAGAATCAAGGGCTTGGAAGAGCCCTTAAATGACTCATCTACAATGTTGTTGGACTTGAACCAGTGGTTCGCAGCCCTGCTGAATAAGAATAACCTGGGGAACTTGCAGCTCTATTTCAAATCAGTGGGATGAGGATTTCTGGAGGTGAGGCATGGGCATAATATTTTTTACATTCTCTTTGGGTTATTCTAATATACATTCAGGGTCGAGTATCACAAGATCTAATGATATCCTGGGGTCACGGAGAATATGAGAGCAAAGTTTAAACTCCAGGTTTTCTGTCTTCCTTTTTTCTAAAGGCACCACAGTAATGCACTGAGTAATTAATGCACTTAGTAATGTCTACTTAATCACTTCAGGGAATAGAGACTGTAAATCTTAAGATCATTTTCTTTAAGTAATGAACCTCAGACATCCGAGATTCTCAGTCACCAGAATATTGGGCTCCAATACTTGTTGATAATTGGGCTGAGTGTTATTTCTGAGAGGCAGCAGAGCACATAGAAAGCATGTTGGGCTGCAGGTCAGGTAAAGCTGGGTTCTAGTATCAGCTTTAGATGAGCTATCAATGTAGGCTGAATGCATTCAGTTTAGGCTGTGGTTCTCTATCCAGGCTGCATACCTGAATCATCTCTGTGTGCTTAAACATATAAAAGCTTTAACTTTTCTCTCAAGTGTTTTCATTTAGAAAATCTACAGTGACCCAAGAATATGTATGTTACAAGATCCTCAAGTGATCCTGATGTCCATCCCTCGTTGAAAACCCCTGGGCTAATGATCCCCAGAGAACATTTTTTGCCAGTTCTCATATTCTGTGGTGAAAAGATTTCTATGGCTCTGGCATATGCTACACTGTTTAAGTTTTTTTTAAACAGCTTTATTAGGATATAGTTTGGATACTATACATTCATTTAAAGTGTACAATGCAATGGTTTTGATATTGTCATAGATAATGTGCACCCATCACCATAGCCAGTTTTAGAACATTTTCAAACCCCAGAAGAAATCCCACCTGCTTTAGCTATCATCACCTCCCTGACTCTTAGTTTTGCCCTAGCCCTAGGCAACCACCAATGTAGTTTCTGAATCTATAGATTTCCCTACACGAGTGGAATCATATGTAATATTTTGTGAGTTACTTCTCTCATTTAGCATAGTGTTTTCAAAATTCATTTGTTTTTTTTCTCTTTTTATTTATTTAGATTTTATGGAATTTATTAGGGTGACATTGGCTTGCAAAACCATACAGGTTTCAAGTGTACAACTCAATAACATAATCTGCACACTGCATTGTGCACCCATTGCAAAATCTCTTTTTATGGCTGAGTAATATTCCACATTGTGGTTGTACTGCACTTTGGTTAACTAGTCTTCAGTTGATGGACATTGGGTTGCTTCCAACTTTTGGCAATTAGGAATACAACCTACCAAGACTAAATAATGAAAAACAGGAAGCCTAAACAGAAAAATAACAAGCAAGAAGATTGAAGCATTAATTAAAAACCTCCCAACAAAGAAAATCCCAGGACAGATGGCTTCATGGATGAATTCTTCCAAACATTTGGCAAATAATGAATGCCAAACCTTCTCAAACTCTTCCAAAAGTTGAAGAGGAGGGAACATGTCCAAACTCATTTTACAAGGCCAGCATTACCCTCGTACCAAAGCCAGATAAGGATATTACAAGAGAAGAACATTACAGGTTATGTTCTTGATGAATATGGATGAAAAAATCCTGAACAAAATACTAGCAAGTTGAATTCAACAGCACATAAACAGATCATACACCAGGACGAAGTGGGATTTTATCCCTGGGATGTAAAGATGGTTTAACATAAGCAAATCAATAAATGTGAAACACAGAATTAAGACTAAATTTTATATCATCCCAATAAATGCTGAGAAGCATTTGACAAAATTCAACATTCTTTCATGACTAAAAAAAATCACCTCTGAGCAAATTAAGTATAGAAGTAATATGCCTCAACGTAATAAAGGCCATGTATGACAAACCCAACAGCTAACATCGTACTCAATGGTAAAAAAGCTTCCTCTAAAATCCAGAACAAGACAAGGATGCCCGCTCTCACCACTTTATTCAACATAGTACTGGAAGTCCTAGCCAGAGAAATTAAGCAAGAGAAATTAAAGGCACCCAACTTAGAAAGGAAAAAGTGAAATTATCTCTCTTTGCATATGACATAATCTTATACATAGAAAACCCAAAAGATTCTACCAATAAAATGTCAGAACTAATCAACAAGTTCAGTAAAATTGAAGATACAACATACAAAAGGCAGATGTGTTTCTATACTAACAACAAACTATCTGAAAAATAAATGTTTTAAAAATCCCATTCACAATAGCATCAAAACAATAAAACACATAGGAATAAATTTAACAAAGGAGGTGAAAAATCTATACACTGAAAACTATAAGACATAGATAAAAGAAATTGAAGAAGACACAAATGAAAAGATACCCTGTGTTTATGTGTTCAAAGAATTAATACTATTGTTAAAATGTCCAAACTATCCAGAGTGATCTGTAGATTCTATGTGATCCCTATCAAAACTCCAATGGCATTTTTCACATAAACAGAAAAAACAACTCTAAATTCATATGGAACCACAAAAGACCCAAATAGCCAAACGAATCTGAGGAAAAATAGCAAAGCTGAAGTCATTATACTTTCTGATTTTAAATTAATTACAAAGCTATTGTAATCTCAATTGACCTGTGTTTAAGTTCTCTGATTCTTTCTTTTCTTGCTCCACTCTGCTACTTAGCCCCTCTCATAATTTTTTTCTCATTTCAGTTATTGAACAATTTAACTCCAGAATTTTTACATGTTTCTTTTTTACAATTTCAGTCTTTTTATTGACATTCTCTATTTGGAACAACATTCTCGTATTTTACCATCACTCTTTTTTAAAAAATATATTTTATTGATTTTTTACAGAGAGGAAGGGAGAGGGATAGAGTTAGAAACATCGATGAGAGAGAAACATCGACCAGCTGCCTCCTGCACACCCCCCACTGGGGATGTGCCTGCAACCAAGGTACATGCCCTTGACTGGAATCGAACCTGGGACCCTTCAGTCCGCAGGCCGACGCTCTATCCACTGAGCCAAACCGGTCAGGGCTTTTACCATCACTCTTATACTTTAGTTCATTAGACATGATTTTTTTCCCCATTTTTGAAGTACTTGAAATAGAATAAAAACCTTTGCTTGCAAAGTCAACATCTGGGTTTCCTCATGGAAAGAAAATGAAAAAGAAACTTACTCCTTTGCTCTTTGCTTCTCCACATTGTGCCTGCTTACGTGACCCTCTGGATCTTTAGGCAGGTGTTTTTCATATTTTGTCCAAAGTCTGTCTATTTGAGAGTTGGTCTTTAGGAGGCTTATAACATCAGCCTATAAGTGGAGGCCACAGGGCAATTTTTAAACAAATCTTATTGGCTTGTTTTTTAAAAAGTGGGCTTCTTTCTTTTCTAAGTGGAAAGGTTTTATAACCTGAAACAGACCTATATTCTAAGCCCCGTAATGTCATGCTTTACTGTGTGGCCTTAAGTGAATTATTTACCTTTCTTGAACCACAGTTTTCTTGTCCTTAAAAGGGAGGAAATTATAATAAGGGATTTGATGTGAGAATTAAAGGAGAGAGTGCCGACAAAGTGCCTCGGACAATATTTGGCACATGATCAGGGTTTGTAAATGTCAGCCCACTTCTCTTTGTGTAGCAGTAAAGGCTTTGGAAAAGAATTGAACTAGCTGGTGATTCTTTGGCTACCGCATTTGAAGGCAGTAAACGGACATCTGCATGATCTAGGTTGATAAGATTATCTAGATCACTGCTAAATCTCCCTGCCACTTTGTAGTGGGGATACCGAGACACCTAACGCCCAAACATAATCTTCCAAAAAGCAGCCTTACAGAGGAACGCTGAAAGACTCTTTGTGCTAGCAAACAATACCCAGTGTGCCTTCCAGATAGACAATATGGTAAAGCAGCGCATTAATCTTCCCAAATCCTATTTCATGTCTTCCGGACCTTGCAGAGGGGAGCTGGGTGGAAACAATTGATCCATTGAGAATCACAGGCTGACCTCCAACTCAGACCTCTACCTGGGTGAGTAAATTTGGATGGAGAACAAGTGCTTTGGCCCCAGCCAAAGGTTGTTTCCTGTTCCCCGACGGGAGCTGGCTGCAGTTCAGTTATGAACTCTGCTGGTAAGACTGCCACTGGAAAAGACGTTAAGAGTGCCCACCCAGTTAGGGTTTAATTAATAGTCACACAGGAACCAACTTCCTCCCACTCTGGGGAAAGGAGGGGTTTGGCAGCTGGCCATTCCCAGGCTGCCAGCTCTCAGTCCTTTGAGGACCTCGGCCGTGCACCTGTGCCAGGAGGCTGGCAGCCGAGGGTCAGATCCAGGCCCTCGAGAAATCTTGGCCACGAATACACTTGCTCCTCATTGTTTCCTGAAAAGCTTCAAAATCATCAAACTCTCCTTTTATGCTTCAAATCGCCTTCACTGTTGCAAGAACATCTGCGGCCTTCTTCGCTATTCTCTTCTTTTTCTTGATTGTTCTTTTTTTGTAGTTACCATTTGTTGAGTATTAGTATGTGTCAGGCATTCCTGTTCAGTGCACAATACATTATTGAACGTTCAAACAGTTCTAGTTACTATTGTTACTCCTAACTAGGTCAGTCACTAATAAATGAAGGACACATTGGTTGAGGGACTTCCCAGGGTTGAGGGGGAAGTAAATTTCCAGACACTTGTGGTTGTGTGTTTGCTGCAAGAGTACGACTTTGGAAAAAGAAACGCAGGTGCTGGCTGTGGGAGTAAAATCACACGGAGTAAAATCACACCCAAGACGGGTGCGCAGCAAAAGGCCTAAGGGTTCCATTGACTGTGTAGCCTCTGCTACCACCTACACCTTTTCCGCTCAGTCTTTATTTTGTGTTTTTCAATGAGATATCTTGGTTCATGGCTGTCCTCATCCATGAATCATAAGGCCAATGAGGGCAGAACCCTATATGTCCTCAACCCTGTCGTATCCAGCACTTTGTTGAATAAATGATTAGATGCTGTTTCTAGGTGAAGAAATTAAGGCTCAAAGAAATGAGGTGACATTGTCACCGACCAGAGGAGTCTTTTGGGGAAACTCAGGATATGACTTTGAAATGTATGTGGATGCAAATTCCTTGCTCCTTATCAACATAATAGTGTCTCCATGAATCCAATGTCATCATATGAAATGTCTGTGAGCTGTGATTCATATGCAAAATTAGGGGAGTTAATAATAATTTTACATGTTTAAGATCCAGATAACTGCAGAAATTCAGATTAATGTATGGGAAGTACAAGAATACCCCTTGTGCATAGCAGATGTGTATTGTTAGTTATTACAACCATCATCATCCCATCAACATTGCCCCTCCCTGCTCCTCCCACTCCTAATCTTTGGGAACTCTAGCATCTTATTACATTGTTATTCTTGATTTTCCAAGTAAGTCCTAAGAACATGTTATGAAAATAAGCAAAACATTTAAATTTATTCTGATGTCTCTTTAAAATATATACATATTTTAAAAACACCTGTTTTATAGAATCCACAAAATATTCAAGAACTTCCCCTGGGTATATCTCTATTTCTTTTTTAATGTGGGGGGTAGAAAAAAAGGAGTAAGGTCAAATTAGTTTTTCCTTCCCTCCTCCTTTTATAACCTCAATCTTGTCATATAGGATGCAGGTGGCTACAAATACAGACATAGCTCTCCTGCCAAACTCTTAAAGAGTAGGTTGAATGCGTGATGTGTATGCTTCCATTCTCTAAATTGTTTTCTGCAACCAGAGCTCAGAACTGTGGCAGTACTTTCCACCTACTCTTATCCAGGAGAAATAGTCTCGTTCCTGACAGATCCTTATTCTTCAATGCCACACAATTACAATGAAGGGTTTACTTTCCACCTGGTTTATTTCTTCCTATGACCCAGTCAGGCAAGAGGATTTAATTATCATTGTTTCAGCTGTTCTATGTTTTTGTCTTTTTAACACAACAAGCACAGTAAATCAAGTTACTCTTTTAACTGGGCATAGATGGCCATTTTAAACTTACTGATTCATTATATGATTTGAGTCAAAACATCCTTACTCTCTGCGCCCTTAACATTGATACGATGAATGTTTATCCTTTTGGAAAAGGTATAGGGAATCAGTTTAGAACACTTTTAAAACAAATGCTAACATTAAATTTATCCTTTCATCTAAATTATCAAGTTACATAATTAACCAAAGGACTTGTATGCATGCATATAAGCCTAACCAATGGACACAGACAGCAGGGGGTGAGGGCATGAGTGCGGGGTTGGGGGGCTAATGGGGGGGGATGAGGACACATATGTAATACCTTAATAAAGAAATTTTAAAAAGTTACATAATCACATTTCCTCAAGGATTAGTGATGTTGACCATCTTTTTTTACATGTCTATTGACCATATCTATGCCCTCTTTGGAGAAATGTCTATTCAGGACCTCTGCCCATTGTTTTTAAATTGGATTTTTTATATGTTAAGTTGAATGAGTTCCTTGTTTATTTTGGATGTTAACCCCTTATTTGATGTATCATTGGTAAATATCTTCTCCCTTGCAACAGGCTCTTTTCATTTTCTTGCTGGTTTCCTTTGCTTTGCAAAACCTTTTTAGTTTGATGAAATGCCATTTGTTTATTTTTCTTTTGTTTCCCTTTCCCACAGATGGATATATATCTAAGAGAGATGTCAAAGAGTTTACTGCTTATGTTTTCTTCTAGGAGTTTTATAGTTTCAAGTCTTACATTTAAGTCTTTAAGTCATTTTTAATTTATCTTTGTATATGGTGCAGGAAAGTGGGCTAGTTTCTTTTTCTTTTTTTTTTGCAAGTGTTTGTCCAGTTTTCCAAACACCATTTATTGAAGAGACTGTCTTTACCCCATTGTATATTCTTATCTCCGTTGTCATATGTTAATTAGGTGTGGGTTTATTTCTGGGCTCTCTATTCGGTTCCATTGATATATTTCTGTTTTATGCCAGTACCATGCTGTTGGTGAATACTACAGCCTTGTAGGATAGTAGAGTTTGATATCAGGTAGTGTGATACCTCCAATTTTGTTCTTTTTCAAGATTGCTTTGGCAATTTAGGATCTTTTGTGGTTCCATATAATTTTAGTATTATTCTAGTTCTGTGAAAACTTCCATTGGCATTTGATAGGGATTGCATTGAATCTGTAGATAGCTTTAAGTTGTATGGACATTTTAACAATGTTAATAATCCTATCCACGAGCATGATATAGCCATCCATTTATTTGTATTTTCTTTAATTTCTTTATTTAATGTATTATTGTTTTCCAAGGACAGGTCTTTTACCTCCTTGGATAAATGTACTCCTAGATATTTGATTTTTAAAAAATATATATTTTATTGATTTTTTACAGAGAGAAAGGGAGAGGGATAGAGAGTTAGAAACACTGATGAGAGAGAAACATCAATTTAGCTGCCTCCTGCACACTCCCTACTGGGGATGTGCCCACAACCAAGGTATATGCCCTTGACCGGAATTGAACCTGGGACCCTTCAGTCCGCAGGCCAACGCTCTATCCACTGAGCCAAACCAGTTAGGGCTATTTAATTCTTTTTGATGCAATCTTAAATGGGATTGTTTTCTTAATTTCTCTTTTTGATAATTATTGTTATTGGTGTATAAAAATGCAACCAATTTCTGAATATTAATTTTGTATCCTCCTACTTTACTGAATTTACTTATTGTAATAACTTGTGGTGAAATATTTAGGGTTTTCTTTATATGGAATCATTCATCTTCAGATAATGACAGTTTTACTTGTTCTTTTCTAATTTGGATGCCTTCTAATTTTTTCCTTGTCTGATTGCTGTGGGTAGGATTTTCAATATTGTGTTGAATAAAAGTGGTGAAAGTGGATATCCTTGTCTTGCTCCTGATCCTAAGGAAAACACTTTTAACGTTCCAGCATTGAGTGTGATGTTACCTGTGGGTTTTTCATATATGGCCTTTATTATGTTTAATATGTTCTCTCTATTCCCACTTTGCTGAGAGTTCTTATCGTAAATTGATGTTGGATTTTGTCAAATAATTTCTCTGCATTTATTGATATGATCATATGATTTTTATCTTTCATTTTATTTATATGGTGTATCACTTTAATTCATTTGCTGATTCATTTGCTGATACCGAAACAAACTTGCATCCTGAGAATAAATTCTACTTGGTCATGGTGTATGATCTTTTTAATGTATTGGTGAATTCAGTTTGCTAATATTTTGTTGAGCATTTTTTCATCCATGTTCGTCAGGGATTATTAGCGTATAATTTTTTATATGTTTTTATTGACTTTAGAGAGAGGAAGGGAGGATAGAGAGATGGAAATATCGATGAGAGAGACATTGATTGGCTGCCTCCTCCATGCCCTCTACTAGGGATTGAGCCAGCAGGCCAGGCACGTGCCCTGACTGGGAATCAAACCTGGGGAACTCTTGGTTTATGGGTTGATGCTCAACCACTGAGCAACACTGGTTGAGCTTTAATTTTCTTTTTTTTGGTGGTGTTGTTGGTATTGAGACCAGGTTAATATTGGCCTTGCAAAATGAGTTTGGAGCTTTCCTTCTCTTTAATTTTTTTTTGGAAAAGTTTCAGAAGGATGGGTATTAATTCTATTTGAATGTTTGGTTCTAGGATTTTGTTTGCTGGGAGATTTTTTGTTTGTTTTACTGATTTTATTTTGTTAGTAGTTATTGGTCTGTTCACATTTTCTGATTCTTTGATTCAGTTGTGGCAGCTGGTATGTTTCTAGAAGTTTGTCCATTTCATCCAGGTTGTCCAATTTGTTAGCATATAATTGTTCGTAGTATTTTCTTAAAATCCTTTGTATTCAGTTGTCACTACTTCCCTTTCATTTCTGATTTTATTTGGGACCTCTTTTTTTTGAGGGATCTGGATAAAATTTATCAATTTTATCTTTTACAAAAAATACAACTCTTGGTTTCATTGATTTTTTCTATTGTCTTTTTTAGACTCTATTTTCACTCTGATCTTTATTATTTTCTTCTTACCTTTGGCGTTGTTCTTCTTTTTCTAGTTCCTTTGGGCATACATTTAGATTAAGATTTTTCTTGTGTCTTTTACTTTAGTGTGGCCAAAAAAGCATCAGTCTAGCATTTCTTCTCTATATTATAAAGATGTTTCGTTTGTCTTCCGTAGTACAAAAGCTGAAGTTACTATTTTTATTCAGTTGAGTCAGCCAATGCATTTTTGGCAATTTGTAAGGAAGTTACAGTTGGCCTGATTCTTAAAAATGATTAATTTACCTCTTGGCACTTAATGACTGGGCAGGAAATAGGACAGGAGCCTTCATTTTGCCTTCACTCTGGATCTCAGAAGCACAACTGTTTTGTGTTTTTTTTTTAATTTAAAGTATTACATAAGTCTCCTTTTCCCCCCACTGACCTTTCTCCGGCCACCCCCAACCCCCAGCACATTCCCTCACCACCTCCCACCCCACCCCCCCCGTTTGTGTCCATTGGTCATGCTCATATGCATGCATATAAGTCCTTTGGTTGATCTCTTACTCCCTCACCCCCCATCTTCCCTCATAGGTTGGACAGTCTATTTGACCTATGACTCTGGTTCTGTTTTTGTTCATCAGTTTATGTTGTTCATTATATTCCACAAATAAGCACAACTGTTTTCATGCACTGTCGGTTTACACACACACACACACACACACACACACACACGAGATCCTGGGAGAAATTTGCCAGAAGACACTTTCTGAGGGTGATTTCACCATTTTTTATTGCATGCTTTTTCCTTAAAAGCCAAACACAAAAAACCCCACGCAGTACACTAGCTCTTGCATATAGATGCTTGCCTGAGAGAAATGGCCAATTGCCTCAATACTGCTGATCCACTGCCCACCAAACCCTGCTGTAGGCTATGGACGTTCTTGAGAATGAGAAGAACCTGAGAGAAAGATGACCAGGGAACTGGTCCCTGCTGGTGAGTCCTCCTCTGGACTCATTATTTACCTCCCCAAGAGTTTCCCAGGTGAAACTTACACGCAGGGGATGAGAATAGGCCAAGGCTCCTTTAATATCAACTGAGTTTGTCCCAGAACACCTCAGAGCTGCACCAGAAGGGGGTGGTGCCAAGGGAACACCTTTGCCTACACAAGGAGAGGTGATCCAAGCTTTTCCTTATTTGCCCTCGACCATTGGTTTCAAAAGTAGCTGTTCATTGAGAACCTTGAATGCCTTTTAAAATATACATTCCCAGGTCCTAACCCAAGCTTAATTAAATTTCTGAAATGAGGCCTGGGGAGATTTGTAAAGTATTCTTGTGATTGTGATGTCACTGATTATTTAGAGACTATTGTCCTGAGACTTACTCTAGATCAGTGGTTCTCAACCTTGGCTGCACATTAGAATCACCTGGGAATCTTTTTAAAATCCTGATTTCTGGGCCTCATCCTCTGGAAATTCTGTTTTTGTTAGTAATGTTGTGGCCCCACCCCATAACAAAGAAACAATTTCCGGAGGATGAGGCCCAGAAATCAGGATTTTAAAAAGATTCCCAGGTGATTCTAATGTACAGCCAAGGTTGAGAACCACTGCTCTAGATCCAACCTGCATCCAAAAGGGGGAGGGGCAGGGAGGAGTGGACCCTCTTTCCCAGAAAAGGGACCACCCAGCCGCAGAGCATATGGAGCGGAAGTGCAGGAACAGCAGAGCTGGCCAGGCCTTCATCCCAGAGTGGGCTGCCTGTCCTTCCTGTGCGCCAGTCGCATAAAAGAGAGAAAGGAGGGAGTTGGAGAGAAACCTGTCTGGGCCTTGTCTTTAGCAGGAATAGCCCCTGGCCTTGGGTTCACCTTCAAAGTCCATCTCCTCCAAGGGCTCTGATGGCTAATTTATTCCAGCAAAAATGCCACGGTCTGTACTCCACACCAGTTTTCGAAAGTCTGTTAGCCATGGGGATAGAGGACTAAGGAGTCAAGTGCTCGTTTAGAGTAGTGTTCTCCAACATGTGGTTTGGCGTTGTGGCCCAACACTGGGGAATTTCAGAAGATCTCATGACCTGTGTGGGGCAGAGGCAGCCTAAGTGGGGAGCCCAAGGCAATGTAGGGACGAAGAGAAGAGGGCTAGAAGGAAACAGAGGGGTTTGGGGAGAAATGGCCTACAGGGTTTCCTTTTCCTAGGCATTGGCACCTCTTTCTCAACCCAATTAGGATGCGGGAAACACTCCTTGAATCTCATCTGTTAATTAAATGAACCAACATTGATATAAATTACCTTTTGTTATTGAATGAACTGACTATGAACTTAACTATGACTCTCACTAAACACATTTCAGGAAAACACTTAGAAATACCTTGCAAGTATCTCTTCATAATATTCAAACTGGATGGTGGTTGTGCATGGGTAAGGCAATTTGCCATTACTTTGCAGAAACTAACAAATAACTAGACATTCAGGAAAATATATTCTGGATATTGCTCCTGATGGCTTCTCTGTACACAAAAATGTATTGAACAAAAGTCACTAATATCATTATTTTCAATGTCTAACTATCAGCAAAGGTACAGTTAACGGATATAATTTGCCTTTTCTATGTACATATATAAATTGGGATCCAAGATAAAAATAGTCTCATGGACAGAAAATTTCATCTTTATCCTAAGTTTAGTAGTGCTAAATGGAATATTCCTGAGGAACTATGGCCAGAACATTTATTCTGTAAATTAATTATAGTGACATTTTATTCTTAATTAAAATTAACAAATGTTAATATTTATTGGGCTTACTTTTATAGCTACTTTCTATTTATGGCAAATAATATGATTTTTCCCAATAAAGGAGTTATTAAAAGTTTATTTTTTAAAGAATATTTTATTAAATTACTTTTTTTACTTAAACTAGAAATTTGTGTTTACAGGGAACTCAAGATGATAGTAAATGATGATAGCAATTAAAGAATCACTTCTCCCTGTGGTCCTCCCTGGAGGAGGAAGAAAGAATGACCTAGACCAGTGGTCAGCAAACTGTGGCTCGAGAGCCACATGCAGCTCTTTGGCCCCTAGAGTGTGGCTCTTCTACAAAATACCGACTTCTGCCCGCACGTGGTATTTTGTGGAAGAGCCACACTCAAGGGGCCAAAGA